>NW_027187380.1:34519564-34549165 GCF_028583685.1 Petaurus breviceps papuanus
AGAGAGAGAGAGAGAGAGAGAGAGAGAGAAAGAGAGAGAGAGAGAGAATTGAGAAAGGGCCTTTGGAGTTGGCAACCAAGAGATCATTGGTAACTTTGGATAGAGCAATGATAAGGTCAGAATCCAGACTAGTGAGCATTTAGAAGAGAATGAGTGGAGAAATGGAGGTTTTTTCCAAACATCTAACTAAGAAGCAAATTAGAGATGTAGGTCAATATCTGGTGGGCATGGTTGGAGCTAAGGAGTATTTTTTTAGCCTCCTTGTAATCTTTGACACTTTCAAGCACCATCCCTTCCTGTATACTCTCTTTTCTCTGGGTTTTTGTGACTGCTCTGTACATATAAATTCTGTTCCTACTGACTTTACATGTCCAAAAGTCTCTCTTGCTTTACTCTCTGTGTTCTCTCACCTGGTGATCTCATCAGCTTCCTTAGATTTAATGATCATTCTATGTAGGTGGATTTCCAGATCCATTTTTCTAGCCCTAGTCTCTCTCCTGAGCTCCAGTCACTCATTACCAACAGCCCATAGGTATCTCAAAACTCAACATGTCCAAAACAGAACGCCTTATCTTTCTCTCAAAATCTATCTCTTCTCACTCCAATTCATCCTCCACACAATGTTGCCAAATTGATTTTCCTGAAGCATAGTTCTGACCATGTCACCTCTACTCCCAACCCTACAAACACAGATGCAGATTCTTATTACCACTAGGATCAAATAAAAATCTTTAGCTTGGCATTGAAAGCTCAACCTAGTAACGTGGTGTAGTAGATAAACTATTGGGCTTGGAGTCAGGGTTCTACTCCAACTACTATTGCCTTTTATTACTTTACATCTATTCTATATTTATATATACTTATTTATATACATTATCTGCCCTCCCTCATTAGATTGCAAGCTCACTGAAGGCAGGAACTACTTTTTCTTTTTTTCTTTGTATCCTCAGATCTTAGAATAATGGTTAGCACATAGTTAGTAAATAACAGATCCTTGTTAATTAATTGAGTTTGACAGCACTTGGAGACAATGCTTTTATAGGTCAAGAAAAGTTGAGGATTGAGACTATTATTTGGATAATTTAGACTTGACCTTCTAGCAATTGTTATTCTTGGTTTTCAAAAAAAAATGCGTGTGTATAAAATATTGGATTTCGCACATGAAATAATCCCTAGTACCATAACAACAACCTCCACAGTCTAGGTGGAATCTAGGTAAACAGCATGCTGCTGCTGGGCACTTAATTCCTAATTAGCTCCCTAATCCAGGGAGCCAACCAAGGAGTTTCCCTATCAGGTAAAAAATAATCAAGGTTCACATAAATACAATATGTCTGTATGACACTCAGTCCTTTCCAGGTGAAGCAGGGGAAGGATAGACTGTGCTTCTTGCTGTGAGGGAAGGAAGGAAGGAAGAGGAGAAGGAAGAGAGGGAAATGTACTTTGTAATTTTAGAAGACTCACATTAAATTTTTTGTGCTTGTTCTTTCTATTTACATTGCTATAGTCATTGTGCACGCTATTTTCTTAGTTCTGCTTATTTCTTTTTTATGTCCATTGTTAAATCTTTCTGTGCTTCTCTGTATTCATCACTTTCATAATTTCTTACAGAATTACTTTCATGTAGAGGTTTGAATTTTTGAATAGCAGACCTCAAGCTTCACATATGTATGAGAAGTGAATCCTGTCATGCCCCTTAACCTTTAGAACTTGTTACTCTAAAGACTGCTTAGAGTGGATCTGCCCAAGCCGAGATTGCTCCCTTTCTTGGTTTGAGCTGAGATCCTATTTTGCCTCCACCTTATGATCTCATTTATTCATATATTCTTTGGTAGATTCTAATCTGTAGAACTTCTCTGATTACAATTTGCTATTTTGCTTCAAATAAATGGCTTTACTCAATATTTACTATCAATAATGGGCTTTTGTGTAATTACTATTTGGGTGAGAAAGGGCTAAACTGGTGAATGTAAGTTAAGGGCTACCCTCCCCTTAAGAGCAATAAGGGAAGTGGCTTTTTTCTTAAGAACTCATACTCATAACCCTATGCTAGAGATATCTGAGGGGTAATAGGTACAATTCTACCTACTAGCTGCTCTTGGAGACTAGAGGAGAAAGATCACTCAGCTTTATTGCTCCCAGACCCTGGGACCTCCTAGAGGACTATCTAAATCTTCTGTTAGTGACTGCTGTTAGTGACTTCTTCTTACTCTATGCAAAAGTGGACCTGACCTCATAATTATCTATACAACCCAAGAGCTATATCTTTATGTGAGTAAACAGTTTCTCAGTTACTTAGAAGGAAGAAATGAATGTGTAACTAGAGGCAGGCATACTAATAATAGCAAAAAATGACAGCTGACATCTTGACTGCAAGAGGAGACAAAAAACTATATATACATATATTCATGTACGTAAAGAGATGAAAACAGTCAGGAGGATTTAATGTAGTTCCACATACCTCCACATAGTCCTTGGGAATCTTATGTATAATAGGTCAGTATTTAATTCCATAATTAGAGTCTTAATCATCAAGAAAAGATTAAATTATGTTCCTCAAATATTTTTTAATGAGGAAGAAATATGTGAAATATATTTGAGGAAAATAGTCATTAATTTTTTCAAGCATTTTGGCACTTCAAGGGGAAATTACTCTTATGAATGCCATCTTTTCCACTGATGATATACAAATGAGGCATATTAACAATAACTATCTTATTAGCCTTTCATAAGGACAAGAGCAGCCGTGACTTTTTTAACTTCTGCCCAGCAATATTCTTTTGCCACACCCAGAACTGAGAATGAAATTTACTCCTAATTAAGAAAAAAACATTCAGTTCCCTAAGAACACAATGTAAATCTGAAGATATAAAGATGGAAATTCTGTTCTATCTTCTTGTATGCCACTCACACTTTCCCCTGAGTTATATTTCCTCTGCCCTTTATTTCTGACGTAAATAGAAACAGTGTCTCACAGATCAGGAAGCAGCACTCTTCAGATCTCCCCTCTGCTTTTAGCATGAAGTCAGCCTCTTCAGCAGATGCCTTCTGGATCAAGTGCCTTTTCTCAGTGACACAGTGAGAGGATTAGGTGTCAGTGGAAAGTTAAGAACTTGGTTATTCTGAGCAAGGATTGTTCCCTGACATGCTTTGAAGTCCCAGCCTCCTGCTGTGCATCCCAAGAAGAAAGTTATAATGAAGAGATGCCACAGCTTCCATGGCCCATTGCTAACTCAGCAGTTCTAGGAAATGCTGAATAAAATGAACTCTCTATTAGGCACTAAGGGCATATGATCATTTTAGTATGTTATGTTGTATTGAGCAATGGACTTATAATCAAGAAAATACAGGTTCAAATCCCATATCTGACACTTCCTATTTATGTGACAGTAGGCAAGTCACCTAACTTTTCTTAGCCTCAGTTACCTTATATGTAAAACAGAAATACCTGTACTATGCATCTTAGTGAGACGCCATGAGTATCAAATGAAATAATATATGTAAGGTACTTTGAAAGTTTTTAAAGTACAAAGTTTGCTTTCTAAATGTTAGTTCTTAATTATTATTATAGGTATAATTCATGGCCCAAAGCATATCATTTGGGCCTAGGTTTATAACTTGGTGGATTCTCATTAATTAATCACCTCTTTGTCTTATTTTCTACCACTCAGATAATTTATAGTAAATGCCTGAGTTTAACTTATTGTTTAAGTTATTCAGTTTCATGTTACCACTGAGTTGAGAAACATAGAACCTTTATTCGGGATAGAAATAAGCAGTAGAGCAACATAAAATAATAAGACCCTATGTTAGGACCACCTAAATTGTAATTGCCACAATGCATTTCATGTCTCATTTAGTAGTTACAGCCCTTTTTGTAATGTATGTAAGGATATATTTGTTACCTAGATTTTTTTTTGTAAATTGCAAATGTTATCCTTCCTTTGTGAACAAATTGATATTGCTTCCTTAAAAAAATCAAGGAAAAAATGTAAGCTTCTTAAGTAAAAGGTCATTTCCTTTGGTAGTTGTCAAGGTTTGTTTTTTTGAGAGATAAAAGGATCTTCATTAAGATGCTGACTTCCTGTTTTTATGTTTTATAAGCTATTGCTTTCCAGTATTTTGCTTTATATCATTACTAAAAAAGATCTCTCCATGCTTTTTTAAAAATTATAAGTTTATAGATCCCAGCCAAGGGACCAGAACTAAGAAAACTCTGCAGTTCTCAGTCCTAGGATATCTGTTTTGGTTGAAAGAGCTTAACAGTACTTTAGCATCCCAGAAGAGAAGCAACCTGAGTATTACAGGCAACAGAGAAGCAGTACTGCTAGAAGGGAATCAGAAAGGCCTGGAAGAAGGCCCATCAATGACTTCTGGTACAATTATCCCAAGGGAAACTAAGTATGGTGATCAAAGTTGTGAGTTGTACCAGCAACATGTGTACCCTACTCTGATTCCTCCAGGATATTGTTTTATGTTGGTGTCTATTCTCCACCATGGACGTTATGTTCATTGGAGGGAAAAAATATCCCAGATTTATTTGGTGTAATCTTATGTTATGGTGATACTTATTTTGCCTTCTGTTCAGTAAATGTTTCTAATTAAGAATTACTGGTGGCCAGACATAGTGGCAGATACCTATAGTCCCTGCTTCTGGGGATACTAAGGCTGGTAGATTGTTTAAACTTAGGAGTTCTGAGTTGCAGTAGGGCTAAAGTCAGTTTCATGACCTCATTAAGTCTTGCATCAATATAGTGAGCCCTTGGGGGAGGACAGAAGATGAAGGTGCCAACAAGCTTCCTAAGGAGGGATCAATTGTCCCATGTTGGAAAATAGAACAGGTTAAAGCGTCTATAACAATCAAGAGGATCAGGCCCAGGAGTGTCCACTGCATGTCTAGCCTGTGTGAGATAAGGACACCCAGTTTCAAAGGAAAAAAAATCACCTTATTGTATCTGATTTGTTAAATGGGAAGCACACCAGTAGGGACTCAGGAGCTAGAGTGTAAATAGTGGTAGTCTATTCCCCACCATCAGGGTTGTTAACTAAGACCCTAAGAACAAGCTATAGAAGTGTAGTCATTCTCTGTGAGAACCCCCTAAACCTTCCAGCTTGAAGGCAGTTCAAATGAGTGAGAGAAGAGAAAGAGAAAAATGGGGGTTTGTATGCATCATATCTACATTCATATTGGCCTAAATGGAGTAGTTTACATATTACCTAATTCTGAAGTCTCTGAAACAGATTTCCAGATTCTGAGAAGAGATAAGAAAGCTATAACTTCTAATGTAATACCAGTCATCCCATTTAGCCAATCACTGATCTAAAATTACAAATTGGAAAACTGAAACATCACAACTGAGAAGAGACCTTTTATATATAAAAAGGAAGAACTCTCATATGTACAAAAATATTTATAGAAGCTCTTTTTGTGGTGGCAAAGAATTTGAAATCAAAGGGATGCCCATCAGTTGGGGAATGGCTAAACAAGTTGTGGTATATGAGTGTAATAGAATACTATTGTGCTATAAGAAATAAAGAGTAGGGGGCCACTAGGTGGCACAGTGAATAGAGCACTGGCCCTGGAGTCAGGAGAACCTGAGTTTAAATTCGGTTTCAGACACTTAACACTTACTATCTGTGTGACCTTGGGCAAATCACTTAACCCCAATTGCCCTGCCTTCCCCCCTCCAAAAAGCAAAAAAAAAAAAAAAAAAAAGAAATAAGGAGTAGACAGACTTCATAATAACCTGGAGAGACTTATATAAACTGATACTGAGGGGAGTGGAACCAGAACATTGTACACAATTAGAGACAAATCATATCTGTGATGACTAACTTTGATAGACTGGGCTCCTCTCAGCAATGCAAGGCTATAAGACCACTCCTAAAGACTCATGATGGAAAGGGATATCCATATCCAGACAAAGATTTACAGAATCTGAATGCAGACTGAAGAAAACTATTTGCTCTCTCTCTTTCTTGTTTTGTTTTGTTCCTTCTTTCTCATTGTTCATTCCATTGGATATAATCCTTCTTCACAACTTGACTAATGTTTAATGTGAAGGTATTTGTTGAACCTATATCAGATTGCATGTCTCCATGGCGGGGAAAAAGGGGGAGAGAAAGGGTGAGAAAATTTGGAATTCAAAAGCTTGTGGAACTGAATGTTGCAAACTAAAAGTAAATAAATAAATAAATAATTTTTTTTTAATGGGAGAACACGGGGAAGCTAGGTGGCACAGTGAATAGAGTACCAGCCTTGCAGTCAGGAGGACCTGAGTTCAAATCTGGCCTCAGACACAACACAAAAACTAGCCATGTGACCTTGGGCAAGTCACTTAACCCCAATTGCCCTCCAAAAAGCAAAAAAAAAAAAGTGGGAGAACTATTGAAATTCTTTTGTTCTATTACCCTATCCAGCCTGGTGGTTCTTGGGGTGAGCTTCCACTCTCCCCCAACTCCATCTACTTCATGAATAAGAAAGCATAGACATTTGCATTGCCCCACAGAACCAGAACCAGAACCTCTACCCTATCACCTCTTGAGATTTCTAGAAATAAAAATTTTCCTTCAGTAAACATACATTCATTTAACAAACTGCTTTTTTTCTCTCTGATGTGGCAGTTAGCTTACTACAAAATCACTCAGGAACCATTGCTTCAAAATGTGAGAACTAAAATAGGCAACTCCCTTTTTTCTATTATTGCTACAGAGGATTCTGGGAAGATGGCAGAGTAGGTCAAGAAATTCCAAGCTCTCAAGATTTCCCCCCACAAAAGAGTTAAAATAGCACCTTAGGGTGAACAAATTGTAGGTGGAGATAAATAGGAATAGGGGCACAACTGGGGTCTTCCTGGGACAATTTGAGATCAGAAGAAAAAATCCCAGGACAGACTTTGGTGCCTGTGAAGAGTAAACACCTCCAAGCTAGGTTCTGTTTTAACAACAAGGGGCAAGTCTCTTAAACAACCAGTGGCATGTCCTGGGGTTAGTTGGTTTGAAAAGGTGCCTTGGTTCCAGTCATCAGAATTTTTACACCTGGGATAGTGAGGGGAGTTGGGCATTTGAGCCCAGGAGGATCAAGGGAACCTCTGCTGACAAGGAACACCAGACCCAGCTGTGCTGCAAAGAGCTGCAGGGGGAGAAGGAGCCAACACACACCCAGTAAGTGCAGAGGCAGTGGGACAGAAAGTCCCTGGCTGTGGGCACTTACAGGAGGCTGGAGGCTTGGCTTTGGTTCCAGGCTAGAAAGGAGAACTAAAGATCTGGGGCAAGAGGCACCATTTCCCACATCCCAGGGCTAGAAGTGATTACAAAAATTAAGCTATTACCACCAAAAAAAAAAACAACGCACAGGCAAAGGAGAAAGAATATTGAAGGATATTGAAGTAAAGAAACCTCCAAAGAGTAATGTCAAGTGGTCACTTGCCCCAAAAGAATTCATAGAAGATCTTTAAAAAGACTTTAAAAATCAAATACCTGAAATGGAAGAAAAACTAAAAAAGAAAAAGTTAAGTGAGTTACAGGCTCATGATCAAACAAGAGATAGAGAACATTACAAAATGTAAAATAGATCATTTTGATTGTATTAAATTAAAAAGCTTTTGCACAAACAAGACCAAATGCAACCAAGATTAGAAGGAAAGCTGGGAAACAATCTTTACAGCAAGTATCTCTGATGAAAACCTCATCTCTCAAACATATAGAGTCAAATTTATAAGAATAAAAGCCATTCTCCAACTGACAAATGGTCAAAGATATGAACAGTTTTCATATGAAGAAATGCTCTAAATCACCTTTGATTAGATAAATGTAAATTACAACAACTCTGAAGTACCACCTCACATATATCAGTTAATATGGAAAAAAGGAAAGTGATAAATATTGGAAAGAGTGTGGGAAAAATTGGCATACTAATGCACTGTTGGTGGAGTTATGAACTGATCCAACCATTCTGGAGAGCTAAAGGCAACCAAACTGTGCATACCCTTTGATCCAGAAATACCACTACTTCATCTGTATCCCAAAGAAATCATAAGAAAGGGGAAAGGATGTGCAAAAATATTTATAGCAGCCATTTTGTGGTGCCAAAATATTGGAAATTGAGGGGATGCCCATCAATTGGGGAATGGCTGAACAAGTTGTGGTATATGAATGTAATGGACTCCTATTATGCAATAAGAAATAGATGAACGGGAAGATTTCAGAAAAACTTGGAAAGACTTGTACAAACTGATCCAAAGTAAAATGAGCAGAACCAGGAAAACATTATACACAATATCAGCAACATTGTGTGATGATCAACTATGAATGACTCAGTTCTTCTCAGCAACACAATGATCTCAGATAAGTACAAAGGACTCAAGAAGGAAAATGGTATCCACATTCAGATAAAAAGCTGATGGACTTTGAATATGGATCAAAGCATACTTTTTTCATTTTATTCTCTTCAGTGTTTTTTTTCTTTTTAATCTGTTTCTTCTTTCACAACTTATATGGAAATATGTTTTATATGATAGCACATGTATAACCTGTATCAAATTGCCTACCATTTTAAGAAGAGGGGAATGGAGGGAGAAAAAAAGAGGAACTCAAAATCTTGCAAAAAATCAATGCTAAAAATTGTCTTGACATGTAATTAGGGGAAGATAAAAATACTATTAAAAATAAAATAGAAATTCCTTCAGAGTAGGGGCTATTTCAAAAAACAAAATAAAAAGTATGATGTTATATTCAATACTTCATACTCATGAAAATTGACCAAGGAACAGGAAAACTTACTGAGGAAACTTGACAAAGGAGCAAAGAGTAACATGTTCTATTATCTCTTGTTTGGTGTCAAACTTATTCTTCATAACTTCACAGCACTTAGTTTTGCCAAACAGAGGGTTTTATATTTGATCCTGGAGATAGTAAAGAGCCATTGAAGTTTACTGAAAAGAGGGTTAATATGGAGAGACTTGTATCTTAGGAAAGTAAATTTGGCCACTAAGGGGAGGCTGGATTTAAAAAGGGAGAGATGAGGCAAGCATACAAATCAGCAGGCTATTGAAATAGTCTAGGTATGAGATGATGAAGGCATGCATCAGGGTGGGTACAAGAAATCTTTCTGAGTATTCCTTAATCTTAGTGATTTCCCACTGAAACTACTCTTAATTTGTCCTCTATATAGAGGAGATGTAAAAAGACAAACATTAATTATTGATGGAACTGCCAATTAGTACAATCATTTTGGAAAGCAATTTGGAACTATGAAAATAGTCACTAAAATGTCCATAACATAAATTGTGCTTATTTTTAAAATTTTCCCTACTCTTTTACATTTTCTACCTCCAGTGAAGAGGAAATTAAAACAATAATTAGATATTATTTTGCCCAATTGTATGCTAATAAATTTTACAATCTTAGTGAAATGGATGAATATTTACAAAAATATAAGTTGGCTAGATTAAACGAAGAGGAATTAAATTACTTAAATAACCCCATCTCAGAAAAAGAAATTGAGCAAGCCATCAATGAACTCCCTAGGAAAAAATATCCAGGGCCAGATGGATTTACTAGCGAATTCTATCAAATATTTAAAGAACAATTGATTCTAATACTTTACAAACTATTTGAGAAGATTGGAGGAGTCCTCCAAAATTCTTTTTATGACATAAATGTAGTACTGATACCTAAATTGAGAAGAGACAAAACAGAGAAAGAAAATTATACAAGAAAGAAAATATACAATTAACATTTCCCTCATGAATATAGATGCAAAAATTTTAAATAAAATATTAGCAAAAAGACTACAGCAACTTATCATGAGAATAATATACTTTGAAGACATAGGATTTATTCCAAGAATGTAGGGTTGGTTCAATATTAGGAAAACTGTCAGCATAATTGATCATATCAACAACAAAACTAACAGAAACCATGTGATTATCTCAAGAGATGCAGAAAAAGCTTTTGACAAAATACAACATCCATTCATTAATTAAAAAGTACTAGAGAGCATAGGAATAAATGGAGTCTTCTTTAAAATGATAAGTAGCATCTACCTAAAACCACCAGCAAGCATTTGGACATTCTTCCTATACATGAAAACAGAAGACAAAGAGTGCAAGCTTAATAGAATAACAATTCATAGATTCTCCTTGTAAAGATAAATAAGGAATTGGCAGAGTTGATGATCATGTCACACATCCAAGAGCAATAAGAAATATTATTTAATAGGACACTCTGTAATGTTGCATTGTAGCATTTAGGATGAGCACATAAAATACAATAAAAATTGTTGGAATTTATCTGTCAATATCTGTTGCAAAGGACAAAACAGTAAAAGCAATCCTAGAAGGAATTTTTGAAAAGATCCTTCAAACCACATCAACATATAGGGTGACAGTGAATTAATTGCAATGGTGAACATAGGAGAATGGGAAAAGAAACTTGTAGATTATTTGGACATCTCCCATTTATTATATCATGAATGGTTTCTTGTTTTAAGTTGTACCTTTTGTTTTTACACTAGTCATTTCCTGATATACTCCTACAATTGAACCCTCCTATCTAACAAGGAAAAAATTAAGCAAAATCAACTGACACAAAAGCCTACCTAGGGAAGATGGTGGATCAGGTCAGAAAATTCCAAGCTCTCAATATTTTCCCCCACAAAAAGAGTTAAAATAGCACCTTAGGGTGAACAAATTGTGGGTGGAGATAAATAAAAGAGGGGAATAACTGAGGTACTCCTGGGACAATCTGAGAAGAATGGAAGAAAAATGCCAGGATGAGGTTTGGTCCCTGTGAAGAGTAAATACCTCTGTTTTAACAGCAAGTGGCAAGCCTCTTAAACAACAAGCAGAAAGCCCTGGGGTTAGTTGGTTGGAGAGGCTGCCTGGGCCCCAGTCACAGGAACTTTTACACCTGGGAGAGTGAGGGGAGTTGGGCATCTGAGCCCAGGAAGATTGAGCGATCTTCTGCTGACAAGGACAGACCCAGCTGTGCTGCAAAGAACTGAAGGGGCGAGAAGGAACCAATGCAAACCCAGTGAGTGAAAGGTGGAGCAGAAAGCCCCTGGCTGGGGGCACTTACAGGAGGCTGGAGGTTTAGCTTTGGTTCCAGGCTAGAAGGGAGAACTAAAGATCTGGGGCAAGAGGCACCTTCTCCCATACCCCAGGGCTAGAGATGACTATAAATAATTAAGCTATTACTACAAAAATATGCACAGGCAAAGGAGAAAGAATCCAACCATAGATTATGGGAATAAAGATTACCAGGGTTCATTTTCAGAGGAGGATATTGAAGTAAAGAAACCCCCAAAGAATAATGTCAAATGGACACCTGACCAAAAAAAGAATTCATAGAAGATCTTAAAAAAGACTTCAAAAATCAAATGTCAGAGATGGAGGAAAAACTAAAAAAGAAAATGAGAATAATCCAAGAAAAACAAGAAGGGTATGAAAGGAAAGTCAACCAATTAGAAAAGGAGATTCAGAATCTTAAGGAAGAAAATGACACCTTGAAAATCAGAATTGGGCAAAGTGAAGCCAGTGAAATTATAAGAGATGAAGAAATGATTCAACAAAATGTGAATAATGAAAAACTAGAAGAGAAAGTGAAATATCTTATAAGAAAAACAACAGATTTGGAGAACAGATCAAGAAAACACAAAAATAATTGGACTAACTGAAAGTTACAATAGAAAAGAATCTTGATACAAAAGAAAATTGTCCTGAAACATTAAGAACAAAGTTGGGGGGAGGGAATAGAAATTGAAAAAATCCATTGATCACCACTTAAAAGAGATCCGATGAGGAAAACTCATAGGAATATCATAGTCAAATTCTGAAATCCCCAGCTCAAGGAAAAAATATTAAAATCATCAAGATTAAAACAATTTAAATATGATGGTGCCACAATTAGAAATACACAAGACAAAAGTATACCTAATTATATGTGCTATATTCCACATCCATAGTCTTATGCTTCCCTTAATCACTTGCCCTACTAGACCAAGATTAGCTATTATAATTTGTCAGTGTTCAGATGCCTTTCAATGTTATTTTCATTTACATTATTTTAGTCATTGTGTACAGTCTTCTGGTTCTGCTTAGTTCACTCTGCAATAATTAATATGATTCCTCCTAAGCTTCTCTTAATTCTTCATATTAATAATTTCTTATGACTCAATAGCATTCCATTACATTTATGTACCACAGTTTATGTAGAACAATCCAAAGCCAAATGACTATTAAATCACAAATCCTTGCTACAAAGTGGAGTGAATTCTAAAAAAATATCCCAGCCTCCCATGTGCAAAAAGCCCATCTTCCACCTGCCCCCTGATCCAGTTCTTTTATAGAAAGGAGATAAGGACCTGTCAGCTGTGGCTCCCACCCAGGAATGCAGCATATGCCCCAAGTGTAAGGGGAGCCTCAGTGAGACAGTCCAAAAAATAAAGACTCTAAAAGGCATAAGAATGGATAGAACAGGTGCCCAGGGTTTGACTGACAATGACCAGCTGCTTCTAACTAACTCAAGCCAATAAAAGACATGCCTGCCCTGCAGAACTCCCTTGTACTTTAGGGTCTTCCTTTTTATGTTTCTCTCCATGTTATTGGTCCCCAGGAGATGCCCAAAATCTTTGGAACAATCCTATCAAATTCCCTCAAAGTCTTGAAATTAAAGTCCCACCTTTTTTTCAGTCTCAGTGGCATTATTTATTGTCTGAACATTCAATTATCAAGCACAACCTCCTCTGTTAAGCTTTTAAAACCCTTTACAATCTTGCCTTAATCTATCTGTTTAGTCTTATTATACATTACTCCATCTACCCACATGGCCTTCACACCTCATACTCTGTTTTACCTCTCGGTGCCTTTGCAATGGCTTTCCTTCATCCCTGGAATGTACTCCCTTCTCACCTTTACTTCACAGAATCCTTTTCTTCCTTCAAGATGCAGTTCAAGTACTACTTTCTCCATAAAGTTTTTTCCATATTCTCTCAACAAATAATGTTTTCCCTCTCAGACTATTGTATATGCACAGAGATGGTCATACCCTTTATCTTGCCAAAAACACTTAAATCAATATTCTATTTCATTTTCTCAAACTCTAGCATTCTTTTATCTTATTTAATCTGTTATCATTCCATCTCTGCCTATGTCCTGTAACCCCAAACTCTGACCTTCATTCACTGTGACCTCTACTACCTCCTTCCCTCTGCTAACCCTTAGATATTTAGAACTGAATGTCCTATCATCATCTCAAACTCAACCATGTCCAAAGCAAAATCCTTTATATTTCCCCAAAACCTATCCCTCCCTCTTCTAAACTTTTCTCTTTCTATGGAATTTAATAACATCCTTTAGGTAAACTGGATTGGTACCTTCAGTATCATGCTACACTCCTCACCCTTACTCACCATATATATACAAGTTATTGTCAAATCTTGTCATTTTTACCATTAATAACTTATACTGTACATACCTCTCTTCACTCACACAGGGTGAGAAATATGAGGTGCAGTTTTATTTGCCATTGCCCTGAGCCCCACTGGATATATTTCCCTCATTTAAAGATCCAATAGTTCCATTTAACCACTAAGCCTCCTGTTTAAATGCAATTAAGCTGTTTAAGCCTCAGACCCTTTTAAAGCTGTAAATGTTTCCCTTTACATTTCAATTTCTGTTTTTGCCTTTGTGACTTTCAGCTTTACCAAATTGCAGAAGGACAGACTATTACACATAGGATTGGTTTACTGTCACCATATATCTAAGCAACTGCTCCATCTCTGTCTGGTCCAAAAGAAGGTAAATGCCATCTTAGTTATGCATGGTTCAGTTCTCATATCTCCTAAAGTATACTGCCCAAGAACTCACAGTTTGATAAAAATTGCTAGGAAAACTGGAGATTTAGGCAGAAATTAGGCGCAGACCAACATCTCACAGGATATACCAAGATAGAGTCAAAATAGGTACATGGATTTGACATTAAAGGATAATATCATAAGCAAATGAGGAGAGTATAGTTTACCTGTCAGATCTATGAATAAGGGAAGAATTTATGACCAGACCAGAGATAGAGAGCATTATGGGATATAAAATGGATAATATTGATTACATGAAATTTAAAAGGCTTTGCACAAACAAAATCAATGCAACAAAAATTAAAAGGAAAGCAAAAAACTGGGGGGGGGAAATTTTTATGGCAAGTTTCACTGATAAAGACCTCATTTTTCAAATAGATAGGGAACTGAGCCAATTTTATAAAAATAAGAGCAATTTCCCAATCAATAAATAGTTAAGGGATATGAACAGATGGTTTTCAGAAGAAATCAAGCTATCAATCCTAACATGAAAAAAATGCTCTAAATCACACTTGATTAGAGAAATACAAGTTAAAACAATTCTGAAGTGCCATCTCATATGTATCAGATTGACTAACATGACAGAAAGGGAAAATGATAAAAACTGGAGGAATGTGAAAAAATAGGTGCACTAATGCACTGTTGGAAGAGCTATGAATTGGTCCAAACATTTTGGACAATAATTTGGAACTATGCCCAAATGACTATAAAATTGTGCATAACCAGCAATACTAGGTCTTTAGAGCAAAAAGATTAAAGGAAATAGATAAGGACTTATATGTTCCAAAATGTTTATAGCAGATCTTTATGTGGTGGTAAAGAATTGGAAATTAGAGGGGGATGCCTATCAATTGGGTAATGGCTGAGCAAGTTGTAGTACATGCCTATGATGGAATACTATTCTACTATAAGAAATCACAAGGAGGGTGTTTCACAAAAAATTATTTGAACTGATGCAAAATAAAGTGAGCCAAACCAGGAGAACAAGGTACACAGCAATAGAAATACTGTAATAAAGATTAGCCATGAGAGACTTAGCCACTCTGATCAGAAAAATGATCAAAGACAATTACAAAAGACCTATGAAGAAAAATATTATCCATTTCTTGAGAGAAAACAGATGAATTCTGAGTGCAGATTGAAGCAAACTTTTTGTACTTCATGTTTCTCATTTGTTTTTTGCAACATGGCTAATATGGAAATATGTTTTACATGACTTCAAATGTATAATTGATGTCATATTAATATGCCTTCTCAATTTTTTAAAGTAAAGGTTATAAATAAATTTTAGAAAAAAATTAAGAACCCTGACCAGATGTTACCTTAGAATCTTAGAATCCTACATTGGTAGAACAATTATAATAGAGGTGATCATAAAGTCATTTAATTCAACTTCCTTATTCTGCAGAGAGGAAGCAAGTCTAGTCAACAAGCTACCCTGTGCCAGGTACAGTGCTAAATAATGAGGATTAGAAGAAAGACAAAAAGTGCTCTGCTCTCAAGGAGGTCACAGTCTAATGGGGAGACAACATGAAAACAGATATGTTCAAACAAGAAATATACAGAATAAATTGGATATAATCTTAGAGGGAAGGCACTAACATTAAGGAGACAGCTAGGTAATTAGTAGATAGAGCACTGGGCCTGGAGTCAGGCAGAACTGAGTTCAAATCCAGCTTCAGACACTTACTAGCTGTGTGAGCCTAGGCAAGTTACTTAATCTCTGTTTGCCTTAATCTACTGGAGAAGTAAGTGACAAACCACTAGTATCTTTGACAAGAAAATCCTATAGACAGTATGGTCCATGAGATCATGAAGATTTGGACACAACTGAACAAATAACACTTGGGGAAAGGCTTATCATAGAAGGTATAAAGTTAGCTGGGAATTGAAGAAAGTCAGGGAAGCCAGGAGATAGATATGACAAGGGAGAGAATAATAGCTAGCCAGTGAAAATACAGTGAGTTTACCTTTAAAAATATAAAATATCCAAAGTACCCAAAAGGCCAGATAGAGATCTTAAACCAATTTCAGAAAAGAAAATAGATTTAGTTTTAAAGGAACTACTGAAAAAGAAAAAAAAATCTACTGCATCTGTTGAATTCATGGGTCAACTTTATCACGCCTTTAAAGAACAATTAGTACTAAGACTTCACAAATTATTCTCAAAAATTGAGAAAGACATCACCATCCAAGAGTCTTTTATTAGACAAATATAGTCCTAGTACCTAAACCAGGTAAAGATAAAATACAGAAGGAAAATTATAGGTCAATATCATTAATGAAAATTGACTTAAAGTCAATAAAAATGAAATAAAAATCTGTCAAAAAGACTATAGCAATTAATTCAAGAAATCATTTATCGTGACCAAGTGAGATTTTTACCAGGCAGGCAAGGATGTCTTACTTTTGGAAAATAATCAACATAATCATATTAAAAATCCAAATATCCCAAAACACAGTGATCATCTCAATAGATGCAGAAAAAGCCTTTGACAAAGTGTTTATGCTAAAAAATTCTACAGAGTATAAGAATGTTGTGGTTATTTAGCCATTCAGTCCAGTCCAACTCTTTGTGATTCCATGGATAGCATGCCAGGCCCTTCACTGTCTCTCAAAATCTGTCCCAAGTTCATGTTCATTGTTTCTATGATACAATGTATCCATGTTATCCTCTACTGTTCCCTTTTCCTTTCCCAATATCAGAATCTTTTTCAATGAGTTCCACTTTCTCATTATGTGGCCAACGTATTTAAACTTTAGCTTTAGTATTTGACCTTATAGTGAATAACCTGAATTTATATCTTTAAGTATTGACTGGTTTGATCTCCTTGCTGTCTCAAAAGTCTTCTCCAGCACCACAATTTTGAAAGCATCAATTCTGTGGCACTCAGCTTTCCTTCTAGTCCAACTTTCACAGCCATACCTTGTAACTGGCATAGTGGGACCTGTATTTAATATCAAAAAAGCATCTATATACCAAAAGTAAGTATCCTATGCAATGTGGAAACACTGGAACCTTTTGCAATAAATATAAGAGTGAAGCAAGAATGCCCCCTCATACCCATTATTATTTGATATAGTTCTGGAAATTATATACAGGTAGACAAAGAAGAGGTAAAACTATTCTTATTTGCTGATAATTTGGTGGTATACTTGGCAAAATTCTAGGAAATAGGCAAGATAATTGAGACAATAGCTTCAACAAAGTTTCAGGCATTTCTAGACAATTATGACAAAACCCAAGAAGCAAAAATAGAAAGGGAAATCCCATTCTAAATAATTATGAAATGAATAAAATACCTAGGAATTGACCTACCAACTTACACAAAAGACTTGTACATATTCAGTTACAAAGTGCACCTTAAAGAAATTAAGAACAACTTTGAATGGCTGGGCCATGCCATTATAAAAATAATTATAATATGACCAAAATTAATTTATACTCTTAATGTTATATATAATCAAATTACCAAGGTAATACTTTATAAAACTTGATAAAATAAAACATCTAGAAGAAAAGACATAAGGATAGCTGAAAAAAAGAACTTCTAGACCTCAAACTATATTACAAAGCAGCAGTCATCAAAAGTCATATAGTACTTATTTTAAAATAGAGATAGATTAATGGAAGAGACTAGAAAAGAAAGAATCAATCAAATTCAATAATCAAGTATTCAATAAAGTGGAAAATAAAATTACCCAAGGAAAAAAAATTCTTATTTGATAAAAGTTGCTAGGAAAACTGGCAAAAAAAGTCTGGCAGAAATTAGACTCAGACTAACACCATATAACATTCCACAATGGACACATGACCTTAATATTAATGATAAGAATACAAAAAATTAAGAGAGAAGCAGATCATATACTTGTCACTGCTGTGGGCAGGAAATACATTCTTAACCAAATACTAAAAGTAATTACAAAAGCTAAAAGACATAACTTTGATTAAATGTAACTGAAAAGCTTTTGCACAGACAAAATTAAGGCACCTTGAGTAAGAAGGGAAGTGGTCAACTGAGGGGGAGCAACTTTGCATCAGATTTTTTTTGACAAAAGTTTGGAATCCAATATAATTAATTAATGAATAAATTCACATAAGAAAATGCACACAGTTAGGGTCTGGAGCATCATGTGTGAGGAACAGCAGAAGCTAGAATCAATGAATCACTAAGTATATGGAGGTAAGATATAAGAAGAATGGAATGTTAGGAAGGGGCCAGATTATGGAGGTTTTTAAAAACAAAAATTAAAGGTTATATTTGATTCTGAAATTAATAAGGAACCTTTAGAGTTTACTAAGTTAGGAGAGTAACATGGTAAGGCCAGAAGTTTAAGAAGATCAATTTGACAGTTGAGTGGAGGATGAACTACAGTACAGAGATACTTGAGTCAGGGGGATCAACCAGCAAGCTATTGCAATAGTCCAGGTGTTAGGTGATGAGAGCCCACACCAGGGTGGTTTCAATCTCAAATAAGAGAAGAGGGACCTACATATATAAGCACCAAGCTACCACATAAAGAGTGGATTTAATTTAGATGATCTTTACATATACTGCTATGGACAAGAATGTCTTAGAAGAAATGGAGTAGCCCTCATAGTCAATAAAGTGGTAAGAAAGGCAAGCTATAATCTCAAAAATGACAGAATGATATCTGTCCAAATTAAGGCAAACCATTCAGCATCACAGAAATACAATTCTATGCCCAGGGGGACCTGAGTTCAAATCTGGACTCAGACAACATGACACACTATACTAGCTGTGTGACCTGGAAATCACCACAGATTGAAGTGATTTAGTCCCTGAGGACTACTCTGGGTTTGCAGGGACCCAGTCTATGCCAGTGTCGCTCACACTGGACTGAGCTCCACTCTCAGACTGTTGCAACAGACCTTTCCTGTCAACTGTCAAGATTGTCTTGGGCTAGAAATTTGTTTCATTCTGTCATTTTGTGAGTTCTGGTGCTCTAGAATTTTTTTTTTTGCTTGTTAGAGGGGGGAAAGCAGGGCAGTTGGGGTTAAGTGACTTGCCCAAGGTTACACAGATAGTAAGTATTAAGTGTCTGAGGCCAGATTTGAACTCAGGTCCTTCTGACTCCAAGGCCAGTGCTCTATTCACTGTGTCACCTAGCTGCCCCTCTAGAATTTATTTAGAGTCATTTTTAGAGGTATTTTAAGGGCTTTGGTGGAGAACTCAAGGAAGTCCTTCACTCCCTATTTTAAGTAGGGTATCTCTTACTATCTCTTCTTGCAGGGGGTTGTTGGCAATGCATAGAAATGCTTATGATTTATGTGGGTATAATTTATATACTATTACTTTGCTAAAATTATTATTTCCACTAACTTTTTAGCTGAGTCTCTAGGATTTTCTAAGTATGTCATTATATCATCTGCCAAAAGAGATACTTTTATTACCTCATTGCCCATTCTGATTCCTTCAATTTCTTTTTCTTCTCTTATTGCTATGGGTAACATTTCTAATACAATATTAAACAATATCAGAGACAATGGGTATCTGTAATGGTAATGGTAATTTGAAGATCTTCCCTGTCCCTTAATAGGTCTAAGGGAATTTGAAGCTCTCTGCCCTTTAATAGGCCTAATGTAATCACATGGATCCTGTGGTGGAGGAGTTTGCTGATGGGTTGGAGCAGGAAGTTAGTCATAGCAGTTAGTATGGAGGGAGAGAGAGGACACAGGCAAAGAGACACTTAGGATTGTGAGTGTTTGTGCGAAGGCCTGAGCAGGGGGAAGGCTTCCTGCAGCGATAAGGTGTATTGACCTCTTTGTTGCTATGATGGATTCGGTTTTCTAGTGTTGGGATTTGGCTTTCTGGTGTTTGAATAAATGTTTTGCTTCTGTCTTCTATATGGAAAATCTGTTGTATTTTGTGATTCAGAACTATAATGGCATATTCATAGTTTCTGTTGGTCCTGTGAATATTGCCTTGGAAATACATTTGGTGTCACAAACAGAATTGAAAGGTATCAGATCTCTATTTGGAGGCAGAAAGGCTTTAGAGGAAGAAATGGATATCCCAGGATGGGAGGATTTACCTTTTTCCTCCTTAGCAAGGGAATGGGCTAAAAGCACCAGACCTTGTGAAAACTGGGAACCAAGGCTACAGAAAGGAGAACCTAGTGATTGAAAAAGATATTTGAAAGGAATACCAATAAAACAAGGGAAAGAACTGGCAGGAGTGTGTAAAAGAAGTTGGGTCTTACAAAGAGATTACTGTATTATATAAAAGCAGAGACAAATTGCTGCAGGAGAAAGCTTAGTTGGAAAGGGATTTGCATGAGAAATTTTCTGTGTTATAGCACATGAGTTTTCCTTTAGAAGAGTAAGCTGGAGGGTCTCAGGTGGTAGAAGAGAAGACTCAGAAAAAGAAGAAAAAAACTAACAATAGGAATGTGCATGCAGCCGTTGCCCAGACTGAGTGAGCATAATTGCCCCAGTGATGACTAACAGAAGAATGTGTGAGAGGAAAATGAAACAAAGTTAGATGAGGAGGCTTTTACAAGGGCAGACTTTCACTCCACACTAAGAAGAAAGCAGGAGAATCAGGGGGAAATACAGTCTTCAGGGAGACAAATGAAGATTTTCCTCAGCAGGAGGTAACTGATATATTAAGTTGATTCATCCAAAGGACGGTGTTAGTGTCTTGGATGGTGAGAATCAGTGATGAAGGGGTCAAAGGAGTATTGATGGATAATGTAGATTGCTTGAAATTTATAGGTATTAGTCAGAATCCTTTTGTACAAAGCAAGCTTTTAGGGATGACCATATGTAAGGAGGTAACAATGCAACTAATCCGTTAGCTTTAACTGCCCAGGGATGCAATAAAACGCATCTCAGCGACTCTATTGGGCTTAGTGGGGATAGACCCTGGTATTTGCTTAGGTATGAGAAAGTTAACAGAGGAGGCAATGAAGATAGCAATAATGATGGAAGATGCTGAGGTTTATCACAATATCCCCTTAGCAGTTTCTCATAGAAATATCATAGTGAAGATGGCTCCTCCTGCTTATTATAAGCACCTAATTCTGACTCTACAAACATCTGGGTTAATTGAAAGAATGAATGGATTATTGAAAGAATAGTTAAGGAATAATTCATATCAACATTGGATACGAATCCCCAATCTGAAAATTAGAAAACAACAAACACGTAAGATCTCAAATATTGAGTATTAGACTGTGAGGCAAAATGTATCCAGGAATACCTGGCTCGGCAGGATATGATTTACATTGTTTAGAGGATTTTTGGTTGAATAGGAAAGACATAAGAAAAATCTCCACTGGCATATGTATGAGAATCCTTAAAAATCATTTTGGGTGGATATTGCCTAAATCAGGATTAGCAGCTTGAGGAATACATGTATTGGCTAGAGTAATAGATTCTAATTATCAAGGAGAAATTGTTGTGACATTCCAGAATTTAGGTAAAGATCCTACACTGCTTTATAAAAATTACAGAATAGTTAAAGTGATTATTCCTTGTGAAACAATACCCCTTGTAAAAATGACACTCCTTCCAAAATAGCCATCAGAAGAACTAAAGGGTTTGGTTCTACTTATAGAATAAAATTGAAAGTTAAAGTATGGGTAAAGTGAAAGTCAGACGATGTTCCAAAGGCTGTGGAAATTATAGCACAGGAAAGATAATGCTGTAACTGTTGTGGATTCAGGAGAAGATGATTACCAAATTCTACCCTTAACTCATATATCTACCTTGAATGAGGCTATGATACTGGGTTCATGGACTCCAGAAGCATGACTGACCCTATATCTACCCTGCTTCTGGTTATTGTCTTCTTGTTTCTTTTTGGATTTTTGTCTGTTAAACTTGTTTGCTAGATTTGTTTCCTGCAGGCTTAGTACCCTCCACCTGCATTTGCCTGATCACTTAAGCTGCATGTCATCCCCTATTCATGACTGTGATGTGTCACCCCTGGATCTGACATCAACCAAGCTCTAGAAGCCAGTTAAAGAACTGACCTCTTGAATGGGGCCTCTTGGGGCAGGGGAAATTCTATGTCCAATTTAAGCAGGAAGTAGCCATGGAAAAAGAGACCTTTGCCCCTTGCCCCAAGATTTTGAACCCCATTCATTCAAAGGGGGAATTATAGGGTGCTTGTGCTCAACCCCCATCCTAAGATATTGTTTTATGTGCCTATGTTGTGTTATCCCTGTTATACTCTTGTCAAGTTCTGTTGACACCAGTTACCCCTAAAGACCCATTGACCTATGTGAAGGACATGAAATATCTTGGGACCAAATATAACAGTAGTGAGAATTTGAAGATCTTCCCTGCCTGCCCCTTATAGGCCTACAGAAGTTTGAAGATCTTAACTTGTCCCTTAATAGGCTGAATGTAATCACATGGATCCTGTGGTGGGAGGATTTTGTTGAATGGGTGGAGAAGGAAGTTAGTCAGAGCAGTTAGTATGGAGGGAGAGAAAGGATGCAAGCAAGGAGACACCTAGGATTATAAGTGTTTGTTTTAGGGAAGGCCTGAGCAGGGGGAAGGCTTTGGGAAGGTGTTGCTTCCTACAGTGATAGGTGCATTAACTTCTTTGTTGCTATGATGGATTTGGTTTTCTGGTGTTGGAATTTGGCTTTCTGGTGTCTGAATAAATGTTTTGCTTCTGTCTTTTGTATGGAGAATCTGTTATATTTTGTGATTAAGAACTATGCCGGCTTATTCATAGTCTGTGTATATTGCCTTGGTGATACAGCATCCTTATTTAACTCCTTAACTTTTTAGGAAGGTTTCTACCTTATCCCCATTGTAAATAATGCTTGCTGATGGTTTTAAGTAGATGCTTCTCATCATTTTAAGGAAAAACCCCTTTAATGCTTATGCTTTCAAGTGTTTTTTTTTAATAGGAATGAGTGTTGTATCAAAAGCTTTTTCTGTATCTATTGATTTAATCATATTATTTTTGTTACTTTTGTTATGGAGATAATCAATCATATTAATGGTTTTCCTTATGTTAAACCATCCCTGTATTACTAGTATACATCCTACTTAGCTACAATATGGCTTTGTAATATATTGTTGTAGTTTTTTAACTAGATTTTTGAATTCATATTCACTAATGAAACTGATGTGTAATTTTCTTTCTCTGTTTTTGCTCTTCCTAGTTTAGGTATGTAGCAGCAAGCATCCCAAGTGCGTCCTCAGGGTTTGCTGCCCATACAGGTTCTTGGATCTGCTTTGATAAAGGAAAGCAACTCAAAATGGGTTAACAAGCTTACTTTAATCAGTCAGACATATATCGTTTACCTTGTTCAGGGGAAAAAGGTCAGCACCCCGAACTTCAAAGTATACAGGCAGAATTATCAAGACAGAAACAGATCAAGTAGACAGATTTCCAAACTGTCCAACCATTACATCCATACCCAGTCAACATCTGGGTTTTTCAAAGCCGGGGGGGGGGGGCCCTCTGGACAATGGCTTTTCAGAATACAGATCAAATCACAGAACACTTCTCAAAGTGAGCCCCCAAAACAAAGCCTCACATCAGGGCTTATATAGCCTTCTCTTGGCTCAGAGAATGTAACAACCTTATTGACCCACTGGCCAATCAAAAAGTATCTACTGAAAAACAAGCCTCCCACCCCAGGCTCCAGGTGTACGTTAGCCTAGGGGCAGGGAAGATCTTTAAATCTGCATTTCCATTACAAGGTATCATTACCATATTTGTTTCATAAAAGGATTGTGGTAGGTTTCCTTCTTTGCCTGCTATTCCAAATAATTTATTTAACATTGGAATTAATTGATTTTTAAATGTCTAATAGAATTCGCTTGTAAATCTATCTGGTCCTGATGCTTTTTTCTTAGGAAACTCATTTATGGCCTGTTCAATATCTTTTTCTAAAATAGGTTTATTTAGATATTTTATTTCTTCTTCTATTATTTTGGATAGTTTATATTTTTGTAAATATTCTTCCATTTCACATAAATTATTGCAATGGCAAGCAAAGGAGTACTTAGCACCTTGTTTCAGTTATTCAAGTATTTAGCACCTTGTTTCACTTCAAATATCTTTGAGCATTGCCTGTGATTATATCAAGCCTTTGTTAAGGCAAAAAACCTGTGAACCCCACAGTGGGAGAGACTTGCCAAAGACTGGAACAGGAAGGACATAAGAGGTGGGCAGAACAGGGAGGAGCTAATGACATATAAAAAGTTCAAGCACAGCCAGGACTGAGCAGAACTGAAGAGAACACTTGTGGTGTTTGGCACTCTGTTCTGTCTGTGCTGATTTGTGTTTGTGTTACTTTGTCAGATAGAAGCATTCTGTCTGTTGATTTGTCAGATAGAAACCTTCTCTCATTGTTTGTGTTACTTTGTCAGATAGAAGGATTCTCTCTGTTGATTATGTTACTTTGTCAGATGGATGCACCCTGTCTGTTGACTTGTGTTGATTTCACAGGCAGAAAGTGAATTGAGATGATAGTGCTGGCAATGTGTATGAATGTTGTGGCTCTGTTAAGCTTTTTCTTCACAGAAACTTCAAAGGGCTTGAGGTGGACTGGTCACAGTGACCTTCAATATGGAATAGGAACTGGGCAAGGAGCTGGACCAGGAGCTGAAAGCTGCCTACCTGTGAGTTGGGTGAATTCAGGCAAGAGTTGAGAGCATAGAAGAGGAACCACGGAATTTGGGAGCCAGTCTTGAGCCAAGATGACAGGAACTTAGTCTGACTGATGAGATAGTGATTTATTGTGACCTAGGGGTGGGAGAACTTTGTACTTTGTATCTTGTACCCCTTAAGGATGACTGGAAGCTAGTCTTTAATCAAGAAGAAAGAAAACTCTGGTGTGGCTACATGGTGCAATGAATAGAGCACTGGCCCTGAAGTCAGGAGGACCTGAGTTCAAATCCAGCCCCAGACACTTAACACAAAACTAGCTGTGTGACCTTGGGCAAGTCACTTAACCCCAATTGCCCTTTAAAAAAAAGACTTTCTGACTGAGAGATTAAGACAATATGACCTAGGGGTGAGAGACCTTTGACACAGATAGCAAGGAGCCCACCTTTCTGCTACCACAATCACCAGGTACATGCTCACTTCCCTTCTCCTACAGCTACAGTCCAGGGGCATGTCTGGTAAGTACAAGTAGACCTGGTATTCTGTGACAGTGGAGGATCTTTCAATTTTCCCCTACTCAGTTGTCTAACCCCCACACTGTCCTGTCCATGAGGTCAAAGTTCCTGAAGCTGAGGCTGCTACCTGATCCAGCTACCCCCAGGATTTGTTGTTTGTTGATTCAGTTGAGTTCTCCTGAAGCTATTTGCCCTTCAGTCAGGCCAAACCTCCACCTGGGGAGGTTGGGTCATTTCTGAAGTCCTCCAAAGTTGTCTTAGAAGGACAACTATTTTAACTCTATTTTTAATTATTTCTGCCACTCAAACTTTACTTTGAGGCAATATTTTATCTTGCTTGTGGGAGAATTCTGGAGAGCCTGTATTTCCTGTCTTATTCCACCATCTTAGAAGGTTTTCTTAAACGAGCAATGAAAAGAAATAGGAGAAAACAACAGAATGGGAAAGACAAGAGATCTCTTTAAGAAAATGAGAGGTAGGGGGTGGCTAGGTTGCACAGTGAATAGAGCACCGGCCCTGGAGTCAGGAGGATCTGAGTTCAAATCCAGCCTCAGACACTTAACACAAAAACTAGCCATGTGACCTTGGGCAAGTCACTTAACTCCAATTGCCCTCCAAAAAAGCAAAATAAAAAAAACGAGAGGTATCAAGGGAAAGTTTCATACAAAAATGGGCATGATGAAAGACAAAAATTGTAAGAACTTATCAGAAGCTGAAGAGAGCAAGAAGAGGTGGCAAGGGGCATCTAGGTGGCTCAGTAAATAGAGCACCAGCCCTGGAGTCAGGAGGACCTGAGTCCAAATGCTAATGCAGATACTTAACACTTATTGGTTGTGTGACCTTGGGCAAGTCACTTAACCCCAATTGCCTTCCCCCCTCCAAAAATAATTTAAAAAGCAAGAAGAGGTGGTAAAAATAAATAGAAGAACTATATGCAACAAAGATCTTAACATCATGAGGGTGTGCTTACTGATTTAGAGTCAGACATCCTGGAGAAAGAAGTCAAGAGGGCATTAGGAAGCATTGCTAACAACAAGGCTAATGGAAGTGATGGGATTCTAGCTGAGCTATTTAAAGTCCTAAAAGATGCTGCTGCTAAAGTGCTGCACTCAATATGGCAGCAAATTTGGAAAACACAACAGTGGCTACTGGATTAGAAAAGATCCCAATCCTAAAGAAGGGAAATGTCAAAGAATGTTCAAATTACCAAACAATTGATCTAATTTCACACATCAACAAGGTTATGCTTAAGATTCTGCAAGCTTAGGGCAGCTAGATGGCACAATGAGTAGAGCACTGGCCCTGGAGTCAGGAGGACCTGGGTTCAGATCCAGCCTCAGACACTTAACACAAAAAAAGACTAGCCGTGTGACCTTGGGCAAGTCACTTAACCCCAATTGCCCTCCCAAAAAAAAAATATTCTGCAAGCTAGGCTTCAGCAATATGTGAACCAAGAATTATCAGAAAAGCAGGCTGGCTTTCAAAGAAGCAGAGAAACGAGAGACCAAATTGCCAACATTCACTGGAATATGGAAAAAGCAAGGGAGTTCCAGAAAAACACCCAGTTCTACTTCATTGACTACACTAAAACCTTTGACTATATGAATCACAACAAAATGTAGCCAGTCCTCAAAGAGATGAGAGTACCAGATCATCTTACTTGTCTCCTGAGGAACCTGTATTTAGGCCAAGAAGCAATAACATGAATATGAAACAACTGCTTAGTTTAAGATTGGAAAAGGAATATAATAAGGCTGTATTTTTCTACCTTATTTATTTAACTTATATGTAGAGTACATCATGTGAAATATCAGAGTGGATAAATCAAAAGCCAGAATTATGGTTTTTGAAAAAATGTCAATAATCTCAGATATACAGATTATACTACTCTGATGGCAGAAAGTAAAGAAGAATTAAGCCTCTGATGAGGATGAAAAAAGAGAATGTAAAAGCTGGCTTGAAGCTTAATATAAAAAAAACTAAGATCTTAGCAACTGGTTCCATCACTTCCTGGCAAATAGAAGGAAAAGAAATGGAAGCAGTGTCAGATTTTATATTCTTATACTCAAAGATCACTACAGATGACAACTTCAGTCATGAAATTAAAAGATACTCTTTGGAAGAAAAGCTATGGAAAATCTGTACAAGATTAAAATGTGGAGACATTACTTTGTCAACAAAGATCCATATAGTCAAAGCTATGGTTTTTCCAATAGCAATATATGATTGTTAGCATTGGAATAGAAGGAGAGCTGAGTGCCATAGAATTGATGCTTTTGAATTGTGGTGCTGGAGAAGACTTTTGAGAGTCTCTTGGATAGCAAGGAGATCAAATTAAATTAGTTAATACTTAAAAGAAATTAATTCACACTATACTGACACTGAATTTTAAATACTTTGGCTACATAATGAGAAGATGGGACTCACTGGAAAAGTTCCTGATGTTGGGAAAGATTGAAGGCAAAAGGAAAAGGGTATAGCTGAAGATGAGAGGGATAAATAGAGTCATAGAAACAATGAACATTGTTTATAAATAAACTTTGACAGACTTTGAGAGGTAGGGGGGATAGAAGGGCATGGTGTACTATAGTCCATGAGGTCATGAAAAGTTGGACACAACTGAACAACAAGAACAACAACCACAGAAAGATGCTTGAATATAGAAAAAATCACAGCAGAGATGCCCAGTAATTGACAAGAAATAAAATTCCAAAAGGCTATTATAAAATCAGAAACTACAAGAAAACCCATGGTATCAAATGTTTGTACCCAAATACACATAAGTGTAAAGCATGATTAAAAACTAGGGGAATTGAAGACCTTAATGAGAGACAAATTTGAACCTATGGGTGTCACTGGAACTTGTTGGAATAGGAACAATGATTAAAATATGACTCAGGAAGATGTGTAGAACAGTATTATATATTACAAAATACAATATTAAGATGTATTCTTGTGAAGAAATTCAGGAACCAGACAGGAAGGATGTGAAGAACATTCTGAAGAAGATAAATGGAGGAAGAAGATGAAGCAATATTATTAAACCTGGAGTGTGCTATAGTGCTGGATAAAAAGAGTGAAGACAAAGAGTCTAGGAAAAAGATAAGAAGCCTGGCAGGGAGATGTTATAGGGTAATGGTGAATAATTCCATTTTGTATGTAGATGTGTATACATATGCATGTTTTTATATACATGTGCACATATATTATGTGTACATGTATATGTTTCGTGTGCATAATCAAAGACTTAGAGTTAGAAGGGATTAAGCTTAGGGGTCTTTCAATTGACAGATGAGGAAACTGGGCTCCAGAGAAGTTAAGTGCCTTGTCCAAATGTTCACATAGTTACTAAGTGATAAATCCAGGAGTTAAAGCCAGATTTTCTGATTCTAGGTCTAGTGTCCTTCCAGTATGTTATAATGTCATCATATGGTCAGTAGGAATTATACCCTGTAATATTTTCTTGGTTTCCTCTAGTGATAATTTGAGACTTCCAAAGGTGAAAGATCTAATTAGGACAACTGACATTTTGGGCCTGATTCTCAGCAACAAAGAGGAATTTGTTGCTGAGATAAAAATGATTAGATCCTTGGAGGGAAGTGACTGATCAGTCTTCAAATTTGTGATGAGGAGCACATTCTCTGGGTTCAGAGAAACAATAGGTAGGTGTAATGCGAATGTAAATTTTAAAGATCTTCCCTGCCCCTAGGCTAAAGTGCACCAGAAGCCTGGGGAGGGAGGCTTGTTTTTCAGAAGATACTTTTTGATTGGCCAGTGGGTCAAAAAGGTTGTTACATTCTCTGAGCCAGGAGAAGGCTATATAAGCACTGATGTGTAGCTTTGTTTTGGGACTCACTTTGAGAAGTGTTCTGTGATTTGATCTGAATTCTGGGAAGCCGTTGTTGAGAGTCCCCCGGCTTTGAAAAACCCAGAATGTGGAAACCCAGATGTTGACTGGGTATGGATGTAATGGTTGGACAGTTTGGAAATCTGTCTACTTGATGTTTCTGTCTTGATAATTATGCCTGTATACTTTGAGGTTCAGGGTGCTGACCTTTTCTCCTGAACAAGGTAAACGATATATGTCTGACTGATTAAAGTAAGCTTGTTAACCCATTTTGAGTTGCTTTCCTTTAACAAAGCAGATCCAAGAACCTGTGGTAGCTGCAAACCCTGAGGACGCTTGGGGTGCTTGCTGCTACAAAATGGCGTCACGAACAGGATCTGCAGAGTAAAAGGAAAGTATGGGGACTGGGATAATTGTTTGTTTCCCAGTTGTGGTAGCTGTGACTCTGTGGAGCCGTGGAGCAGGAGAGAAGAATGGCCTGCATGCAGACTTCGCTGAGCTGAGAGCGGGAATGGTGAGCTGCCTGCATCGGGACCTGGGCAGAAGCCAGGAGCGGCTGCCGCCTGCGGGAGGAGAAGGAGCCCAGGAGTTCGGAATTCAGCCACAGGAAAAGATAAGAACTGAGCAGCAAAGCAGGGGCACTGAATATGTTTCCTGGCTGCATCCCACAGTTTGGGACCCAGGGGGAGGATGGACTTGTGACTATGGTGGGTGGGATGAAGTGCCTTGGATCCCCAGGGACCCCACCTTGTTGGTTTTGTTGCCCAGCCCCCTCTCTGT
>NW_027187380.1:34549175-34588785 GCF_028583685.1 Petaurus breviceps papuanus
TGTGGTAGCTGCAAACCCTGAGGACGCTTGGGGTGCTTGCTGCTACAGTAGGACAGAATGGATTGAATCTCTGTGGGGGAAGTCAGCCCAGAAGATAAGGGAAGCTCTTGAGAATAAAATTCTAAAGAGAAAAAGAGATGCATGGCAGAGTGGGCTTGAAGTCAGGGAGACCTGGGTTCAAGTACTGCCTCTCACACTAAAGAGCTGTGTAATCCTGGGAAAGTCACTTCATCTCTCTGGTTCTCAGTTTCCTCAATGGCATAATGAAGGTATTGTACTCCACAGGCTCTAAGGTTCCTTTTGATTCAAAATCTATAACCATAAGAAAAACATGTATAGGAAACATGATTGATACATGGAGATTCAGAGAACAACTTACATGCTAAAATTACGTGCACAGAATATATACATAGGGCAGAGAGCAAAAGAAGAAAATAAAAATTTGCCATAATACTGTAAAAATACTGTCAGGAATACATTAACACTTAAAATGAATAGACTGGCAAGCAAAGCTAAGGAAAATGAAAATTTTTTTCTTATGTAACATAGAAATTGCATAACAGAGAAAGTATCCTAGAGAAGAGGATGAGATGAAGTTCTGTATGCAAAAGAGAGATAAAGAAGGAAGAGGATTGAGAAAAAAATCAGATTTTGTAATTAAGGGATCATTGGAGAGCTGCAAAAATAAAATACACTAACATACTGTTTTGGGAGCTACAAGTTGATCCAGTGAATCTGAAAGCAATTTGGAAATATGCTACCAAAAGCTATTAAGCTTTGACCCAGAGATACCACTAATAGACTTCGATGCAAAAGAGATTTTTTTTAAGAAGAGGAAAAGGAGCCACATGTACCAAACTAAGTATCTCTAAAGGGTACCTTCAAATTGCAGAATAGCTGAGCAAATTCTAGTGCAGGAATGTAACAATATAACTGCCTTAGGAAAGTACAAAGCTGATGATTTTGGAGAAATATGAGAAAATTTGTATGAACTAATACAGAGTGAAGTTAGCAAAACCAGAATAATTTATACAGTAACAACAACGTAAAGACAAAAAAAACCTTTAAAGACCTAAGAACACTGATCAACAAAACAACCAAATATGATTCCAAAGGACTTAATAGTGAAGCATCTTACCCATTTCCTGACAGAGAGATAATGGACATCAGGTGAGGAATGAGACACATTTTTAGTCATGTTTTAGTCAAAATCAGAATTCATTTTGCTGGACTATGTTCATATTTGTTAAAAGTTGATTTTTTTCCCTTTCCCCTCCCCCCCCAAAATATATTTTTTTTAATATTTGAAAAAGAAAATTTTAAGATAGAGTTAGGATGGCAGAGTGAGAGCAAGCATTTTTACCTTAGTTCTTCCATAACCTCCTGCATAACTATAGACCAAATTCTAATCAAGAAAGTCAAGAAAAAGTCACAGTGACTCATTTTTCCAGCTCAGGCCAACCTAGGGAGATAGATATTGGTCTTCAGATACTGGGGTGGGGGCTGACCAGGAGCACAGGTCAGTCTGGGCAGTGGTATAACAGCAAAAGGGAACATTCCAGTGCTCAGAGAAGATAAGGAGACTGAAAACTAGGGAAGGAAATACCTCGACAGAGATTCAGGGGACCCTTGTACAAGACCCTTGTAGCATGGGTGCCAGAATGAATGTCATCTGGCAGCCTTGTTCCACTTCCCAGTTCCAGGGCAGAGAAGAGCACATGCAGGTGCAACAGAGCAGGGTCCCTACCTGTGCAAGGCGTAGGGAACAAGTTGCAGAAACAGATGTGTAGCTCTGAACCCAAGAATAGAGGAGAGACCCAGTTCTAACCTTTATCCCAGCACATAAGCCTGAATTGGAATAAACTCTGGTGGGAAACTAAAACTAAGAAGTCACCAACAGTTAAGTCACTCTAAAACTTGCCCTCTAAAATATTCCTTTGGGCTAAAAGTCTAGAAGTAATCTATAGAAGCTCAACACATAAATCAACATGCCTATACCTGGGACAGGAACTCGCAGAACACAGACCAGGAGGACGAGGAAGCACCAAAAGCTTATACTCCCCAAAACTGAGCTGAGAAAACAGCAGAAGAACATAAAAGAGGGAGACTCAAGAAAGAAAGACCCCTTACAGAAATGAGAAGACCTCAACACTAACATAAAGTCCAAAGTCAAGAAGTGGGCTAGAAAAATGAGCAAACAAAATGAGAATCCCACCATAAAAAAAAAGCTTCTATAGTAATAAGGAAGCTCAAGACACAAACACAGAAGACAGTAACTTGAAAACTTCTATAAGCAGCCTCAAAGAAAAAAATGCAGAGTGGACACAAGCCAAACAAGAATGTCTTAAAAAAATTTTTTTAAGTGTAAAATAAATTGTTTTTAAAATTAAGGGGCAGCTAGGTGGCACAGTGAATAGAGCAGCCCTGTGATCAGGAGGACCTGAGTTCAAATCCGGCCTCAGACACTTAACACTTATTAGTCATGTGACCTTGGGCAAGTCACTTAACCCCAACTGCCCCTCCAAAAAAAAAATTAATTAAGAACAGTGGAGGGAAAATAAAGAGAGCTATGCAAGAAAATTATGAAAAATATCTTGGTAAAATAAATACAAAAATACTAAAGAAAATAATTTCTTGGGGCGGCCAGGTAGCACAGCCAGTAAGAGTACCGGCTCTGGTGTCAGGATGACCTGGAGATCGAATCCTGGGCTCAGACACTTAGCACCCACCCAGAAACACCTGGCCATGTAACCTTGAGGAAGTTACTTAACCCCAATTGCTTAGGGGTGGCCAGGTGGCTCAGCGAGTAAGAGCACTGGCTGCAGTGTTGGGATGACCTGGAGATCGAATCCCAGGCTCAGACACTCAGCACTACACCCAGAAATAACTGGCTGTGTAACCTTAAGCAAGTTACTTAACCCCAATTGCTTAAAAAAAAGAAAATAATTTCTTAAAAATCAGAATTGACCAAGTAGAAGCTAATAACTCCATGAGACACCACAAAACAATAAAATAAAGTTTAAAGTTTTTTTTTAATATGAGAAAATATGAATAATATCCCACAGGAAAAACAACTAACCTGGAAAGTAGATCAAATAGAGCTAAGTCTAATCATAAGATTTTTTAAAATTATAAAGGAAAATTGTCCATATATTTTAGAATTAGAGGTCAATGTAAAAATAGTAAGAATCCACTAATCATGTCCTGAAAGAAATCCCAAAATGAAAATTCCCAGAAATATTATGGCCAAAATTCATAACTCCCAAGTCAAGGCTAAAAGTCTGAAAGCAATAGAAATAATAAATCTAATACTATGGAGCCACAGGCAAGATCATACAAGATTTAGTAGTTATAATTATAAAGGAACAGAGGGCTTGGAATATGACATTTTAGAAGGCAGAGGAGCTATGATCACAACCAAAAATAACCTAGCCAGTAAAACCAAGTATAATTCTGTGGGGGAAGGGAAGAATGGATATTTAATGAAATAGAAACCTTTCAAGCATTCCTGATGAAAAGATTAGAGCTGAGTAGAAAATGTGACATTTAAACCTAAGACTCAAGAGAAATATAAAAGAAAAAGGTAAACATGAATGAGAAATCATAAGGGACTAAACAAAGTTAAACTGTTTAGATTCTTACATAGGAAGATGATACATTTAACTTTATCATCAACAGGGGTCTTAGAGCAAGTCTACTAAGACAAAGGACCTTGGTGTTACTCTGTTATGTTGGGATGATTTTAAAAGAAGAATAGAAAGGTGAAAAAGAGGGTTGCAATCGGAGAAGAGGGAAGAGGAAGGAAGAACAGAGAAAATTATCTCATATAAGTGGTTTGCACAGCACGAGTTTATACATGAAGGGGACAACAGTGGCTAACAGACAACACTTGAGCCACAGTGTCATTGAAACTGGTTCAAGGAGGGGGAAAATACATAAATACACATAGTTAAGTAGAGAAATTAATTTTATCCAATAAGGACATAGAAAGAGAAAAGGTTAAGAGAAGTATTGGGAAGGGGGTCACAAAAGGAATGGTAAATTAAAGGGGGAGTGGTTAAAAGCAAAACACACTCTTGAGGAGGAGACAGCATTCAAAAAAGAGAAAGATAAACATAAGAGAATAGGATGGAGAGAAAAATAAACAGTTAGCAATCATTACCATGGATTGAGTGGGATGAACTTACCTATAAAATGGAAGAGCATTGCAAAATAGATTAGAAGCCAGAATTCAACAATATATTGTTCACAAGAAACACACTTGAAACAGAAAATGCACATAAAGTTAAAATAAGGGGCTGGAGAAGAATCTATTATCCTTCATCTGAAATAAAAAGATGGAAGGGTACACAATTATGATATCATACAAAATAAAAGCAAAAATAGGCCCAATTAAAAAAGAGATAATCAGGGAAGCAATATTTTGCTAATAGGTACTATAGACAATGAATTAATAGTGATAATAAATGTATAGGCATATAAATAGCATAACACACAAATTTTTTAAGGAAAACTTGACCTATAGGAAGAAATAGACAGCAAAATTATGATAGTGGGGGATCTGAATTTACTCCCTCTCAGGCATAGATAAATCTAATCACAAAATAAACATGAAAGTTAGGGAAATGAATAGAATTTTGGAAAAGTTAGATATGATAAACCTCTGGAGAATACTGAATGGGAATAGAAATGAGTATACCTATTTTTCATCTATGTATGGCACTGCCACAAAAACTGATGAGATAATTAAGGCATAAAAACCTCACAAATGCAAAAGAGCAGAAGTATTAAATGTATCTTTTTTTTTTTTAGAGCCATAATGCAATAAAAATTACATTCAACAAAGGGACTTAGAAGCACAGAATAAAAATTAATTGAAAACAAAATAACTAATCCTATAGTATGAGTCAAACAACAAATTATAGAAACAATCAATAATTTCATTAAAAATAATGACAATGAGACAATATACAAAAATTTATGGAATGCAGTCAGAGAAGTGCTTAGGGAGAAATTTGTATTTCTAAAGGCTTACATCAATAAGTGAGAAAAGAGCAAATCAATAAATTGGGCATGTAAATAAAAATAACTAGAAAAAAAAATCCCAATTAAATGTCAAATAAAAATCCAGAAAATCAAGGGAGAGATTAATAAAATTGAAAGGTAAAAAAGTTGAATTAATAAATAAAAACTATTTATAAAAAAAGAAATAAATAATAAATCATTGATTGGTTTGATTTTTTAAAAGAAAGAAGAAAAACAAATTACCAATATGAAAAATGAAAAGGGTGAATTCACAATTAATGAAAATTAAATAAAAACAATTAAGACCATTTTTTCTTACCAAATATATGTCAACAAAATTGACAATCTGAACAAAACAAATGAATCTTTACAAAAATCTAAATTTCCCAGATTAACAGAAGAGGAAATAAAATAATTAAATAACCCTATATTAGAAAAAGAAATAGAACAAGCTATAAATGAGCTTCCAAAGGAAAAAAAAAATTACAACCAGATGGATTTACAAGTAAATTCTCCCAGACATAAAGTAGGTAAAAAAGGAGTCTTGCCAAAATCCTTCTAGGACACAAATATGGTATTGATACCTAAGTCAAGGAGAGTCAAAATAGAGAAAGAAAACCATAGACCAATTTCCCTAATGAGTACTGATGGAAAAAAAAATATATATAATAAAACACTAACAAGGAGACTACAACAAAACATCATAAAGATCATACACTCTTTTTTTTTTAAGCAATTGGGGTTAAGTAACTTGCTCAAAGTTACACGGCCAGTTATTTCTGGGTGTGGTGCTGAGTATCTGAGCCCGGATTTGATCCAGGTCATCCCAACACTGGAGCTGGTGCTCTTACTCGCTGAGCCACCTGGCCGCCCCCAAGATCATACACTCTTGACCAAATTGAATTTATACTGGGACTGGTGTAAATCAAGCCTAGCTAAGTATTAAGAAAGCTATAAGCATAATTGACCACATTAATAACAAAAAATTATAATTATTTCAATAAATTTTTCCTTAAAATGTTAAGAACCATTTATCTAAAACCATCAGTTAACATTATTTGTAATGGGGATAAACTAGAAGCCTTCTCCCCAAAATCAGGATGCCCATTATCACTAAAATTATTCAGTATTGTATCAGAAATTCTAGCAATAACAATAAGAGAAGAAAAAGAAATTATAGGAATGAGAACGGGCCAAAAGGTAATAAAACTATCTCTTTTGGCAGATGATACAATGATATACTTGGAAAATCCTACGGAGTCAACTAAAAAGTTAGTGGAAACAATAATTTTGGCAAAGTATCAGGATATAAACTAAACACACATCAGCATTTCTATGGACCACCAACAAACCCCTATTAGAAGAGATAATAAAAGATATTTTATTTAAAATAACCATAGACTGAATAAAATACCTTGAAGCATACCTACCAAAACAAAACCCAGGAAGTACATGAGCATTATTATAAAACACTTTTTATACAGATAAAGTCAGATTTAAATAACTGAAGAAATATTGTGTTCATGAGTAGGCAGAGCCAACATAATAAGAATGACAATTCAACCTAAACTAATCTTGTTATTCAATGCCATCCTAATTAAATTACCAAAAATTATTTTATTGAGCTAGAAAAATAATAATAATAATATTCATTTGGAAGAAAAAAAGGTCAAGAATATGAAATTAATTTAAAAAAATGTAAGGAAGGAGGTTTAGCAGTACCAGATCTTATACTACATTATAAGGCAGTAAGTATTAAAAGCATTTGGTACTAGTTAAGAAATAGAAAGATGAGTCAATGGAACAGATCAGACATGTAACACATAGCAGTAAATGATTACAGAAATCTTGTGCTTGACAAATGTAAAGATTCACGCTTTGGGGATAAAAATTCATTATTCAATAAAAATTGTTGGGAAAATTGGGAAGCAGTCTGGCAGAAATTGGGTATAGATCAATATCTTATATCATTCACCAAGGTAAGGTCAAAATGGATATATGACCTACAGATAAAGGGAAATATCCTAAGAAAATTCAAAGAACAACCTATCAGAATTATGGATAGGAGAAGAATTTATGAATAAACTGTGAGATGTAAAATGGATAATTTTAATCACATTAATTTAATTATATTTAATTTAACTACATTAAATTAAAAAGTGTTCATACAAATAAAATCAATGTTACCAAAATTAGAAGGAAAGCAGAAAATTGGGGATGGGGGAGGTGATATTTACAGATAGTTTCTGAGATAAAGGTCTTATATCTCAAATACATAGAGAAGTTTTCAAAATTTATAAGAAAATGGTTCGTTCCCCAATTGGTAAATGGTTAAAGAATATGAACAGGAAGCTTTTTTTTGAGGGGGGAAGGTAGGGCTCCTGGGGTTAATTGACTTGCCCAAGGTCACACGGCTAGTTTTGTGTTAAGTGTCTGAGGCTGGATTTGAACTCAGGTCTTCCTGACTCCAGGGAAACAGGCAGCTTTTGAAGGAATAATTCAGAGCTATCTATAATCAGATGAAAAAATTGCTCTAAATTATTACTGATCAGAGAAATGCAAATTAAAACAGCTTTGAGATATCATCTCACACCTACCAGATTGGCTAAAATGATAGAAGGAGAAAATGATAAATGTTTCAGGAGATGTGGAAAAATTGGGACACTAATACAGTGCTGGTGGCACTATGAACTGATTTCAATCATTTGGAAAAGTAATCTAGAATTATGCCCAAAAAATTATAAAACTGTGTATACCCTTTGACCCAGCAATATCAATATTAGGTCTGTTTCCCAAGGTGATCAGGAAAAAGTAAAAGAACCTTTATGTTTTAAAATATTTATAGCAGCTCTCTTTATGGTGTCAAAGAACTGGAAATTAAGGGGATGGCCATCAATTCGGGGAATGACTAAACAAGATGTGGTATATGATTGTGATTGAATACTTCCTTGCTGTAAGAAATGATGAGCAAGTTGATTTTAAAAAGGCTTGTAAACATTTGCATTAAATGATAAATAGTGAAATGAGAAGAATCAAGAGAATGTTGTGTATAGTAACAATAATATTGTTCAAAGAATAACTGTGAATGACTAAATTATTCTGGGTATTATAAATACTCAAATCAACTAGTACCTATAAAGGAAGATGCTATCCACCTCCAGGAAAAAATTGATAAATAGACATATGCATAGTATGGTTTAACATATGTGAATATACATGTGTATGTGTATGTATGTCTGTATTGCGTATGTGTGTATGTATGTATAACAGGAGCCCCTGTTAGTTTGGGTATTTCATTGACCCAGACTACTTGAATCTCATTATCTCTTAAGGTGGTTTTAAGTGGTACTTGACATAATGGGCTTTTCATTAATCAGACTATTTGAATCTCATCAATAGAAATACTATCTACATAATCAATGGTGAATGACTTAATAATAACTCTGATTGACAAAATGACCCAGCACAATTCCAAAGGACTCAATCAAAAATAATATCCAGAAAGAATTACAGAGACTGTATGCATATTGAAACAAACTATTTGCTCTCTCTTTTCTTTTTTGTTTTGCTTCTTCTTTCTTGTGGTTCATTCCACTGGTTATAATTCTTCTTTACAACATGACTAAAGTTAAAATATACTTCATGTGAAGGTATATGTAGGACCTATATCAGATTGCATGCCATCTTGGGGGCAAAGGGGGAGGAGAAGAAGGGAGAGGAAATTTGAAACTCAAAAGCTTGTGGAACTAAATGCTGTGAAGTAAAGATAAAGTAATTAATTTATTTTTAAAAATATAATATCCATCTCCAGATTGAGAATTGAGAGGAATAAAAAGCCTGAGAGACAGTTTTTGGATAATTTAGAATTGAATTATTAATTAGGTTAGCTAAATATCAATAAATTGATGATGTGGGGTTTTTTTTCAATAACCAAAGACAAAATCATGGAGACACTGAATGCTTTAAATACTTTTGGAAAAGAGTGTCCCTGGTGGGTGAAAATTAGCACTGATTGCTGAACGATTAATTAGAAGTCTTCAGCTCCTCTTGCTGAGAATATGGCTTGATCTTGAGATTCAGTGGCCTCCAGCAATCTGAACAGAAGAATCCATCTCTACCCAGACCACTCTGGCTGGTGTTCTCCTTCATGAGCTGGGTCATCTTAAACCCCATTTGAGTGGTACAAGGACATGGGTTTATTTCTTTGGGGCAGGAATTCACCCAGATTAGATTTTGTTTACACTTCAAATAGAAGTAATGTCTCCTAGTTGGTTGCGGTCCTACTCAAGATTGAGGAGCATGTACCCCAAGGATTAGGGCAATTTCCTCTATCAGCCATGTCCTTCAGAGACTGGCTGACTGATCTACAGGGGTTGGTCCCTAAATAAGGAAATTAAAAGCCTGTGTAAGAGGGGAATATTATGGTACCTTGTTTTACTCCCACAAAAGTTATTCGGAGATAATCAATAGCTGTGGGGAAGCTCGCTTATCTTATTTTACTAAGACAAACGCCATCCTGGCTCCAGATGGACTAGAAAGGTTAAACTGGAAAAACTGGTTTAAGCCTGAGGGGTAATGCCCCGGTCATAAGCATCCTCACTACTACTACCACACCTACATAATCTGCATAATCTACAGAAGGGAATGTAAGGTAAAACAACCCTAACTCTGATAGGAAAGGTAGAACTGGTTACCCTCACTTCTGCCTCTGTATTGGTGTGGGTGCTCTCAGTGAGCACTACACCCGCTCTCTCGGAAATGCCTTCCTCTGTGTTTCAGAGTTCTTCCAGAGAGAAGGGACTTGCTGTATTTAGGGGTATATCATATAGATCTTCTAAGGGCCCCCAGGGAAGCAGTGGACAACAGAAGCCTATTCAGGCTAACTCCCTGATCCTATCTGGGAAGTCCTGTGATCCCCACAAGCATATTTCTCACACCTGGATTCTAAATTAATAATAGGTTCTTAATATAATAGAAAATAATTTCTCTTAGAACTGAGGTTGACATTTTTCCCTCTCTTTTTCTTTCTTTTTTCCTTGAGAACATGACTAATGCAGAAATTGGTTTTGCATGACTTCATATCCATCATGGGTTTTGTATTTTTTGCCTCTTCAGTGGATGGGCTAAGGGAGAGTATTTGGAAGTGAAAACAAAATGAATTTAATCTGTTGAAAAATCTCTTTAACTAAAAAATTAAATATAAAAATAAGATAATCAGTCACTTTGGGGAGAGTTAATTTCCATTGAGTGATGATGAGGGCAAAATACAAATAGTTTGCAAATAAATGAAAGGATATAAATGGAAGCAGTGAATGTAGTTTTTTTTTTTTTTTGTAGATAACTTTTCAGGGAATATTGAATCAAGACCAAGGATTTTCCCCTTTTCTACTTCCTCATTTAGAAATCAACTAATGTAGGAAATCTCTCTTAAAGATTTCCACAGGTCAAAATCTTAACAGACAGAAAAAGAAATTCTAAGTTTGGGCTAATGGTACTCCTGTTCATTGTGTTTGCTCAGACAGGTCTGGAGAAGTGTTGATTTTCTTTTGTTTTAACAAGTAATATGGAAATTGACATCTCTTTGACCAAGATTTGGGTGATCTAAATCATGTACCCCAAGATCCTCATTGTAGTATAGCCCAACCTCCTATTGTGTTAATCAATTAGAGTTGATTACAAAAGGCAGAACAAGAATTTATACCCTAACGCAGTCAAACCCCTTCCCCCGTCCCCCCCCCCCCCGCCCCCTCGCCCCGGCTATCTCTTCTCCCATTGGCTGAGAGGTGGGCCCAAGTCTTGGCACGAAAATCTTCCCCAATGGCAAACAACAGGGAAGCCCTCCACTATCCCTCAGTGGCTAAGAGATAGGCTTAGGAGGAACAAGGATGCTGACTGACAGCAAAAGAGAAGGGGTGAGGTCCCAAAGCAAGGGTAGAGGAGTGAGCTCGGACTGTCCCTGACTCCCACTGGCCGGGAGGAGGGGCTCACAGAGGCAGAAAATGGGAAAGCCTCCGGAAAGGGCTTGTAGTTTGACAGATTGACAGCAGTAATGCAGGGGAGGGAGAGGGGAGAGGTGAAGTAGACAGTCAGAACTGACACCAATTTATAAGATACATTCTGAGAAGTTTTCAAGTCTTCACTCCTCAGAAACCACTACTCAGGAAACACTTTCAATATTCAAAGTATTCAAGAATACTTCAAGGAGTGTACAAACTGAGTCCATCACCATTTGGTCTAAGACAGATGGCCAAAAGACCATCCTTTTATCAAGATGCTGGCATTATAAAAAAAAAAAAAAGCAATTAAATTACCTAGAAACTGTCAGAATTTTTTTAATCATCACAATGGGAGGAGAGATATGTCAATAGCTTAAGGAGATGAATATTTAAGTTTTTTATTACTATTATTATTTAAGTGGAGGGTATAGGTTAGAATTTATGGTTAGAAATGAATTTTAGGGTTAGAAATTAATTTAGGGTTAGAATAGGGGCACATTTGAAGGCAATTAGGGAAGAAACTAGTAGAGAAGGAAAGTTTCATGATTTGAGAGGGGAGAGAAAAAGAAACATTTCAATTTGCTGGAGAAAACCAAAGTGGATGGAATCAAGTACACTTATAGAAGTGTTGGTCTGGGCAAGGAGAAGGGCCTCTTTGTCAGAGAACAGAACATGCTCTTAAGGATGGGTAGTGGAAGGGGTTGGGGTAGGATGTATAATTTTTTAGAGCCATGTTCCCAGACCCAACCTACTGAAAATATTTTGACACTTTCAGAAACACATACCCAGTAAAATTTTCATGCCTTTGTCTCTAGTGGTGCCCATTTTCCTGAAAGGTATGTGCAAGATGATCTTTTCTGTTCTAATTCATCTTGCCTTGTCGGCTACATTTTATATTATTGATCACCTTCTCCTGGATACTCCACCCTCCTCTCTGAGTTTTGGTAACACTACTACTTTCTGCTGATTCTTTTTCTACAAGACTTAACTAAATAACTGGCATATAATAAATACCTGTTGATTGATTCATTGATTGGTTGGATACTACCTTCGCCTCCTCTCAAGTATAGTCTTAGGTAGTAAATGAAGAGCAGAGGTAGATGAAGAAATAATCTCTGAGCATAAGAACAGAAGCTGAGGATTCCAGTTCCAAAAATACAACTGTAACAAGAGACAAATTTTCTCTCAGACCTCATCAAAATACCAGTGATGCTTAGTGCAATTAAAGAGAGCTCTGGGTCCTTTTATAGAACATATGCCAATCAGAAGCAGAGTCTAATCAAAACCCTTTTTGGAGAATTTGAACTCTGAGAAGCCCAGAAGTTCAAAGAGTCCCTGAAGCTCATCAGGACATCTCTATGAAATAATCCTGTGCCCTACTATGTTGACTATGGAATCTTCTTATCCTCTTCCTGTTAAGACCAAAGAACTGCATATTTAGGTTTGTTTGTATTTTATCTTATTTGTACCAAGGCTTCCTCTCTAAATATTCTAAGTCAGATGCCCACCAGAGATAATTTTTACAAGAGGAATAATAACAAGGTAGTGGAATTGGATTTCTGTTTAGAATTTTCTCTCAAACTGGCTGACTTGATGGATACTTTAAAAAGAAACTGATCAGGTGACTAGAACATAAAGAGCATATCACACTCCTGAGCCCAACGACAAAAATGAAGTCACTATAGTAAATAAATTCCTGGGGCGGCCAGGTAGCACAGAGAGTAAGAGCACCGGCTCCAGTGTTGAGAAGACCTGGAGATCGAATCCCGGGCTCAGACACTTAGCACCCACCCAGAAACATGTGGCCGTGTAACCTTGAGCAAGTTACTTAACCCCAATTGCTTTAAAAAAAAAATAAATTCCTAACTCCTAGCCACAGTCTTATGAAGAGTCTCAATTGGATTCAAGAATGAGATAATATTTGCTAAGAGAGAGATGCCAGTTCCTTCAGGTGTAAATTCTGTGAGAACAAAATGGGCTAAGAATGAATTATGGAACTTCAAGGGTGTAGTTAGGTTGGCCAGATGAGTTCTTGGGCACTCACTTTTAAGACCAGTTGTTAAGTAAAAAGAAGTTAGCACACAGGGACAAACTACATTTTCCTTATTTTTTAATTGCCTCAATTCTAATTATAAAAAAGGAAAAGGACAGACAGATTCACTAGTGAATTCTATCAAACATTTAAAGAACAACTGATCCCAATATTCTACAAAATATTTGGGAAAATTAGTGAAGAAGGAGTCCTACAAAATTCTTTTTATGACACAAATATGGTACTGATACCTAAATCAGGAAGAGATAAAACAGAGAAAGAAAATTATAGACCAATCTCCCTCATGAATATAGATGCAAAAATTCTAAATAAAATACTAGCAAAAAGACTACAGCAACTTATCTCAAGAATAATACACTTTGATCAGGTAGGATTTATTCCAGGAATGCAAGGATGGTTTAATATTAGGAAAATCATCAGTATAATTGATCACATCAACAATAAAACTAGCAGATACCACATGATCATCTCAATAGATGCAGAAAAGGCTTTTGACAAAATACAACATCCATTCCTATTAAAAACATTAGAAAGTATAGGAATAAATGGAGCCTTCCTTAAAATAATAGGTAGCATCTATTTAAAGCCATCATCAAGCATTACATGTAATGGGGAGAAGCTAGAAGCATTTCCCATAAGATCAGGGGTGAAACAAGGGCGTCCACTATCACCCCTCTTATTCAATCTGGTACTAGAAATGTTAGCAGTAGCAATTAGAGAAGAAAAAGAAATCAAAGGAATCAAATTAGGCAAAGAAGAGACCAAGTTATCGCTCTTTGCAGATTATATGATGATATACTTAGAGAATTCTAGAGAATCAAGTAAAAAACTACTTGAGACAATAAATTTGGCAAAGTTGCAGGATATAAAATAAACCCACATAAATCCTCGGCATTCCTATATATTTTCAATGAAATTCAACAGCAAGAGATAGAAAGATTAATTCCATTTAAAGTTACTGTAGACATTATAAAATATTTGGGAATCTACCTGCCAAAACAAACCCAGGACCTATATGACCACAACTACAAAACACTTTTCACACAAATAAAGTCAGATCTAACTAATTGGAAAAATATCAATTGCTCCTGGCTGGGTCGAGCTAATATAATAAAAATGACAATTTTACCTAAATTAAATTATATATTTAGTGCCATACCAATTAATTTATCAAAAAAAAAACTTTATAGAGCTAGAAAAAATAGTAATAAAATTCATTTGGAAGAATAAACAATCCAGAATATCAAGGGAATTAATGAAAAGAAATGCTAGGGAAGGTGGACTAGCTATACCAGATTTCAATCTGTATTATAAAGCAGCAGTCATCAAAACTACTTGGTACTGGCTGAGGAATAGAGGAGTGGATCAATGGAATAGATTAGGCACATGAGATTCAGAAATCAACAACTATAGTAATATATTGTTTGATAAACCCCCAGACCCTGGTTTTGGGGATAAGAACTCACTATTTGACAAAAACTGCTGGGAAAACTGGAATACAGTATGGCAGAAACTGGGCATAGACCATTATCTAACACCATATAGCAAAAATCAAGTCTAAATGGGTGCATGATCTAGGTATAAAGGTTGATACTGTAAGCAGTCTCCTAAAACAAGGAATAGTTTACCTATCAGACTTGTGGAAAGGGAAAGACTTTATGACTAAACAAGAATTAGAGAACATTATAAAATGCAAAATGGATAATTTTGACTACATGAAATTGAAAAGCTTCTGTACAAACAAAGCCAATGTAACCAAGATTAAGAGGGAGGTGGGAAATTGGGAAAGAATCTTTACAACCTATGTCTCTGAAAAGGACTCATCTCTAAAACATACAGAGAATTGAATCAAATTTATAAGAATACAAGTCATTCCCCAATTGATAAATGTTCAAAGGATATGAACAGGCAGTTTTCAGAGAAAGAAATTAAAGATATCTATAAGCACATGAAGAAATGCTCTAAATCGCTATTGATTAGAGAAATGCAAATCAAAACAACTCTGAGGTACCACATCTCACCAGTCAGATTGGCTAAGATGACAAAACAGGACGATAAATGCTGGAGAAAATGTGGGCAAATTGGAACACTAATGCATTGCTGGTGGAGTTGTGAACTGATCCAGCCTTTCTGGAGAGCAATCTGGAATTATGCCCAAAGGGCTATAAATACTTTCATACCCTTTGATCCAGCAATACCACTCCTAGGGTTATATCCCAAAGAGATCAAAGAAGTGGGAGAAAGACCATATGTACAAAAATGTTTATAGCAGCTCTTTTTGTGGTGGCAAAGAATTGGAAATTAAGGGGGTACCCATCAATTGGGGAATGGCTGTAGTATATTGTAGTATATGCATGTTATGGAATACTATTGTGCTATAAGAAATGAGGAGCAGATGTATAAGCCTGGAGAGGCTTATACAAACTGATGCTGACTGAGAATAGAACCAGGAGAAATTTGCACACAATTACAGACACAACATATGTGTGATGATCAACTTTGATAGACTGGACTCCTCTCAGCAATGCAGTGATACAAGTCAATCCCAAAAGACTCATGATGGAGAGAAATATGTGCATCCAGAGAAAGAACTAGAAATAACTGAGTTTATATCTAGGTGGAAGCAAAATACCTGATCTTTTTCCTTCTCTTATTTGGTTTTATGTCTTCTTTACCATTTTTCATTCCAGCTGATATAATCCGTCTTTATAACCTTACTAATGTATAATGTGAAAGTATTTACAGATTCTATACTTGACTATATGCCACCATGGTGGGGGGAGGGGAGGGGAGGAGAGGGAGGGAGATAAAATGTGAAACTCAAGGAATTGTGGAATTGAATCCTGTAAACTAAAAGGAAACATACACATTTATTTTTAAAAATTTAAAAAAATGAATAAAGAAATTAGGCAGAATTGTCATATAAAATGGTAACTGAAAAAAAAAGGAAAAGGATCACATGTATAAAAATATTTATTGCAGCTATTTTGGTGGTGGTAATGAATTTGAAATTGAGCGAATGCCTATTCAGCTGGGGAATGGCTGAACAAGTTGGGGTATATGAATGTAATGGAATACATATATAAGAAATGACGAGTGCCTGCTTTCAGAAAAACCTGGAAAGTTTTACATGAATTGATGCTGGGTAAAGTGAGCAGAACCAGAACACTGTGCACAGTAACAGCAACATTGTATGATGATCAGCTATGATTGAATTAGCTCTTCTCAGCAATACAGTGATCCAAGACAATTCCAAAAGACTCGTGATGGAAAATGCTATCCATATCCAGAGAAATAACAATGAAATCTGAATGCAGATAGAAGAATACTACTTTCACTTTTTTTGTGGCTTTTTCCTTTTGTTCTGTTTCTTCTTTCACTACATGACTAATATGGAAATGTTTACATGATTGTACATATATAGCCTATATCAGATTGCTTGCCATCTTGGGGAAGGTGAGTGATAGTGAGAAAGGGAGAAAAAATTTAAAACTCAAAATCTTATGAAAAAATGAATGCTGAAAACTATATTTACATGTAATTGGGAAAAAATACTATTTACAAAAAAATAAATTGCTTCATTTCCCCATGTACAAATATGTATGAAAGCACACACAGGTTCTTCAGATCACGGCTCATATTTAGGGTTTATACAACTGGGCACTCTGCAAAAAAGTGAAGGAAAGAAGATAGAAACAAAATTATAGTTCATTGTGCATATAAAATGAGTACCCAATTCATGAATGACTCAACATACAAATGGATCGCATGTTCTGCACTGTAGGTGGGAAAAAATTCCTCATAGATCTATGGAAAAGGAGCCACCATATTCTTCTCTTGGAAGATGGCCAAAATTGCTGCATTGGTTGAGGCATGAATGATCAATTTTAAACCCTTACTATAATTTTCCATAGAAATAATAGCTGAACTGGTTCTATCTCTGTGCTACACAAAATACCTGAAATGCAGGACTATTTCAGCAACTTTCATACAACTTGTCCCATAGCTATTTTGGTGGCATTATTTCTTAGAATAAATTATGTCAGTCAGTTCTACATCAAATTTCTGATTTTATCGATCAAATGGGATTTTTGTAGGTTAGTCTTGGAACTTCAAAAAATATTTTCTCTACTCATTTTCAAGTTGAGATCTGCTTATAAAGAGAGTGGGAAGTCACTGTCTGTGTGGTCTAGAACAATCTAGTATTATCCTAGTTGCCCCCCCAATTTCTCCAGCTCCCTTCCCCACCAATCCCAGAAGACCGAGGAAAACGCTGCCTAATGGAAGCAGTAGGTAAAAAGCGGTAAGAGGGAAAAGGTAGCATGAAACAATGGAGGAGATCCTGGATTTGGAGGCAGAAGTGGGTTTAAATATCAACTTTGCTACTTACTACTTCTTTGACCTTGAGCCAGTTCACTTCTTTACTTTTCAGTTTCCTCACCTGTGAAATTAGGGAATCCTTTGTGGTGATACAGTGAAAAAGAGGGCTAGATTTAGAATTTCAGTGAACATAGTAGGCACTTAACTGACATGGATTTAAATTTTGGCTCTGTCACTCTCCTGGTGTGACCAGGTTATCACCTACAACATAAGGAGTTTGGACTTGATGACTTCCAAGGTTTCTTCACAAGATCTAAATTTATGATCCAATAAATTATAAAATAAGTTAGACAAGATGATCTTTAAGGTCCCTTTCAACTGTAACAGTCTATACTTCTATGATAGAAGTGAGATGAGCTTGTACTGTAGTCCTCTCTTCTAGGGCTAATTTGCTGCATGATCATGGACAAATCACTTTACTTCTCTGAGGTATTTCCTCATATATAATATGAAGGGATTGAACTCAATGATCTTTAAGGTCCCTTTGGTTCTAACTTTCTATAAATTCCACCTTTCAAACTTGATACTGGAATAAAAAGTCCAGGCAGAAGACTTTTTTTTTTCCAAAAGCTGGGGCCTCCTTTTGAAGATGATTACCCAAGGTCTAACCTGCAACAGCTGAGAATGAAGGTTCAAAATTATCAGCCCATACAACGCACTTAGTGCAAACTGATCCAGGCAAATGTTTGATGGCTTAAAACAGACAATCTTTTTTAATCTACTTGGTATTTCAGATTCAGCTAAGCTCTCTCAGGTTACATGGAAATATTCCTTTAGCAAATTCTTCACCTTCTTGAGAAGGTTCCTTGAGACTACCAGCCTTTCTAATTTATAGCCTCTTATAAGGCAAGTGCCACAGCTGCTTATTAAGGGAACTAACTGAAGAAAGAATGACTATAAAGTTTACTGATTTCTAAATTGTATTGTTTAATATTGCCACATACACAAATAGCAGCACCTTGCACATAAAGTAGGTACTTAATAAATGTTTGCTGAATTGAAACTTAAAAAGCATTTTTCAGGAGGTTTGAAAATAATCATATAAGAAAATAGCATTTCTATACCAAATTACCAAGCTGCTACTTTACAGAACTTGATGAAATAACAAAATTCATTTGGAAAAACAAAAAGATTGACAATGTCAAAGGAAATGTAGAAAAATTGGGATGAAGGGGGAATAGCACTTCCAGTATGAATCTATATTACAAAGCAGTAGTCATCAAAACCAAAACTGATATTGGTTAAAAAATAGAGAGCTAGATAAGTGGAACATACTAGACAAGGGAGCATCAAAAACAACAGAACTCGATAATCTAGTGTTTGATAAAGGTGGAAAACATAAGTTATTTAGGAAAAAACTCCTTATTTGATAAAAATTACTGGAAACATTGAAAAGCAGTTTGGCAGAAATTAGGCTGTAGAAGAACACCTTACACCACATTCAACAATACATTCTAAAACTGAGTATAATGATACAGGGAAAAATATGGTCATTCAATGAAATGGAAGGTTTTCAAGCATTCTTGATAAAAAAAAAAACCTGAGCTGAACAGAAAATTTGACTTTTAAATACAAGAAGAGAAGCATGAGACAGTAAACAGGAAAAAGAAATCATAAGGAAATTATCAAAGTTGAACTATTTACATTCCTACATGGAAAAACAAATTGTAACTCATAAGACTTTTCTCAGTATGAGGATAGCTGAAAGGAATATATATGTATATATACATATATGTATACATGCATATATGTATGTATAGGAGGATATATGTGTGTATAAATATATATGTGTGTGGGCATTTGTATATTCATGTATACATAGATGGCACATGATGAATTGAATATCGAGATGATATCTAAAAAATAAAATTAAGAGGTGAAAGAGGAATTTATTGGGAAAAGGGAGCGATAGATTATGGTAAATTATCTCATATAAAAAAGGCAAGAGGAAACTGTTACAATGGAGGGGAAGAGCAGGAAAGTGAAAGGGAATGGGACAACCTAATTCTCATTGAATTTGGCCTGAGGGAATAACATACACACTCAACTTGGTATCTTACCCGACAGGAAAATAGGGGGGTAGGGGATAAGAGGGGGGAGGATAGAAGGGAGGGCAGATTGGGGGAGAGGGTAGTTAGAAGCAAGTATTTTTGAAAAGGGATAGGGTCAAAGGAGAAAACAGAATAAGTGGGGGGCAGGATAGGATGGAGGGAAATATAGTTAATCTTTCACAATATAACTACTATGGAAATGATTTGGGTAACTACACATGTACAATCTATATTGAATTGCTTATCTTCCCAGTGGGGGTGGGTGAGGAGGGAAGAAGGGAAAAAAATCTGGAACTCAAAGTTTTAAAACCAAATGTTTAAAAAAAATTTTTTTTACATGCAACTGAGAAATAAGATATACAGGTACTGGGGGGTACAGAAACCCATCTTGCCATACTAGAAAGTTAGGGGGATGAAGGGGGAGGATATAAGAGAGAATAGATAGGGGAAAGGGGTATTCAGTAGGTTTGATATTTTAGGGTAAGGGGTAAGGAAAAGACGAGGAGAGAAAAAAATGTAACAAAATCTTGTGGAAATAAATTTTGAAAACTAAAAATAAATAAATTTTAAAAACAGAAAAACAAACAAAAAAAACCCAAACAATACATTCTAACAGTTCTCAAAGAAATTACAAAGTATTCACAGTCACAGGAAAGAATACTCCAAATCACTAATAATAAAAGAAATGCAAATCAAATCAATCTTGAGGTTTTACCTTATTCCCTGCAAATTGGCAAAAATGAAAAAAAAATGGCCATAGTCAATGTTGGAGGGGTTGTGTAATGATAGGCACACTAATACATTAGTGGACCTGTGAAATGGAACAACTCTTTTGGAAATATGATTTGAGAGGGCAGAGTCAAGATGGCAGAGTAGAAACAGGAAATATGATTTGCAATTATGTAAATAAGGTGACTAAAATATCCATAACCTTTGAACTACTGACTCCATTACTGGGTTTAAACCCAAGGAAGTCATTGATCAGAAGAAATTCTCCTTATACTTCAAAATATTTATAGCAGTACTTTTTGTGATAAGAATTGGAAACAAAGTAGATGCCCATTAATTAAGGAATGGATAAACAGATTGTGAAGCACAAATGTAATGGAATATTACTGTACTATAAGAAATTATATATGTGATGAATACAGTGAAGCATGGATAGGTCTACATAAATTCATGCAGAGTAAAGTCAAGCAATCGAAAAATATATACATATTAACTACAACAATGGAAATGGAAAATGTACACCAAAAAATTAAAAGTAAATGTAACAAAATTGTAAAGATACAGCAGTACTCAAATTAAGAGATAAGAGATGACACCTCTAATCAAATCAAACTTGAGGTTTTACTTATACCCTGTAAATTGACAAAAATGAAAAAAAATGGCAATAGCAATGTGGGAGCAGTTGTGTAATGATAGGCACACTAATACATTGTTAGTGGACCTGTGAAATAGTACAACTCTTTTGGAAAGATGATTTGAAATTATGTATATAATATCCATAACCTTTGAATTATTGACTCCATTACTGGGTTTATACCCAAGGAAGTCACTTATAAGAAGAAAGCGCAGGTGGGAGTTCCACGGGTACATACTGATTAGATGTTGATTTTTTTTTCCTCTCCAAAAATGCCATTTGTTATAGGGGATGGCTCCTTGGAAGGGAAAGACAGGAATTTGGAATAACCATGATTTGGAATAACCATGATGACGCAAGAAACAGAAGATACTGTATAGTCAAAAAAAAAAAAACTATCATTGGACTTTAACTCTTAAAAATGGAAGCAAAAGTAATTTTTGGAAAATGTCAAATGTACAAATATTAGGGCAGCTAGATGACACAGTGAATAGATCACTGGCACCAGAGTCAGGAGGACTTAAGTTCAAATCTGGCCTCAAGATACTTGACACACTGTGTGACCTTAGGCAAGTCACTTAACCTCAATTACCTTGCCTTCCCTCTTCACCCCCCCCCAAAAAAAAATATATATATATATATAAACATAATTCAACAAGCTTAAGACCCTAACATTCTAGAGAAGACAGTAAGACTTTTAAAATGAGGAAGGTTGGACTAAACTCCCAACAATTGGGAAAGCAGTAAAGAATGGTGACTGGAGTTTAGAGTGAGGATACAGAATTGGTTTAGGAGTAAACCAGAGGGAGAGCTGGAATAATAAAAAGATTTTGGTTGGAGATTTTATGGTTCTGGATTAGGATATATGGGTGATGGTGTGATCAAAGTTATGACTTTGATATCAAGGTGAGCCCAAAGATATGGCTGAAGTAGAGTGAAAATGTAAGCCATAGGGGCAGCTAGGTGGCACAGTGAATAGAGCACTGGCCCTGAAGTCAGGAGGACAAATTCAGCCTCAGACATGTAACACTTACTAGCCGTGTGACCTTGGGCAAGTCACTTAACCCCAATTGTCCTGCCCTCTCCCCTCCAAAAAGCAAAAAAAAAAAAAAAACAAACCAGAATATTTAATGAATATCCCACAAGAACAACTTTTATTTCAGGTGATAACTACCCATGGGGAAAAAAATGATAGTGAAGTCTAGGAGCACAGGATAGACAAATTCTGAAAGTTCAGGTTAAAATTTAATCGGACAAATATATTTATTCAACACTTAGGTTTTGTTGGCTCTGAACTGATTCAGTTATGCTACAAGGAAGTAAAATCTTCAAACGTTCTTTGTGCCAGTAACCCCCTATCCTTAGAGCAGTATGTTACCAATTTAGATATATTATATAATTTAGGTATATTTACCCACAAGAACTAAGATCTTATTTCTATTAGAACAACAACAAAAAAAACAAAACCCTGAGCTAAACCATGCAAAAACTATGAACATCTCTATTTTACACTCAGTGCAACTATACTACACTGTAGACCATTATTATAATCATAACTCACTTTTATTTCCAATTATTTCCACTGAAGAGATCATTCATAGGACAAAAAACACACAAAGGGCCCAACACTGTTATCCCCAACTTAAAAACAAAAAATCAAAACTTTCTATCAGCTGCCCCTTTCTAGATCGATTGATGCAGGTTAAGTAAGCAATAGAGTGGCATTTCTGCTTTTAAATACAAAAAAACCCTTTGCCCAATCATGGTCCCAGTAAGATTATTTTTTTTAACCATCAGAAATCAGAGAGAAGAGAAATAGTACTAGGAAGATTCATCCTTTTCTCTGCAAATAACTTTCCACAGCTCCAGAGTGTCTGTGAAGTCAGCAAGTCAGCAAGATGAAATACAAGGCACTGAGAGGACCACTATGGACAGCTATGATTTTTATGCTATCACTAGCTATTGCTTCGATCTCTCCCTATACTTCAGTAACACAATGAATAGCACTTCTTGAGAGATTTCCTGCTTTAATCATTACAATTCAAAGAATTCAGCAAACTTGTCTTGTTCTTCTCCTGGTCTAGAAGGACAAAGGTCCAATGTAGTCATATATAGGGATTTGGAAGATCTGAACATCATATAAACGATCTCCTAAGGGAGACAAAGTTCTCTTACTAGTATGAAAATATCACTGCAACACAAGTAACATTATTTTAGTGTTTCTTCTTGTGATCCCTCATGTGTGCAGCAATTGAACCAGCTATTTCTGAATTCTTCTTGTTTTGGCCAAAATAATCCAGAAATTCACCATCTGGGCCGATCAAGTACATTATTATTGTATGATCCACCTGTACAGAAAAAGGAAAATATAAACTGGTGAGGCAAGCAACAGCTTTGGACAAAGAGAAGGCATAACTTTTATCCAATGATTATTAAAAAGTATTGTTACCATTATCAAATATGACTTTGCAGGGCAAAAATGCCATGTAAAATTTGGGCCAAATTATGTTACAGTAATTTCCTAAGGACTGACTATTCTTCTGTGTACTGAAATGTTAAGGTAGGGCAACTGGGGTTAAGTGACTTGCACAAGGTCACAGGGCTAGTTTTGTGTTGTGTCTGAGGCTGGATTTGAACTCAGGTCCTTCTGACTCCAGGGCCAGTGCTCTATTCACTGTACCACCTAGCCACCCCATATAAAATATTTTTTGATATATTAGTCAGAGATTATATCCCCTGATTCCTCTTAATCACCCCTACCCCTAGGTCTCCAATCTTCAAAGAGTAGATATGTCATTCAGTTTTAAAAACCATTTTTAAAAAATGAAATTACTTCAAAAGCAGGGACTCCATCCTTTCTACCCCTACATGCTCCATTGTGGGTTGGGTATGCTTCCTCATTCTTCCTTCCCAACCTTAATGATTTTACACTGAAAATACCTAGATTCTCCAAAGTCTACTTCAGGGATCAGTCATGCTTAAAAGAAGCAAATGATCAGATATTTCACTGAGTACATTTTCTTGCTCTGTGCTTAGTGTTAAGGAGGTTCTACCTATTCAATGCAACTACTTGGAAATGCTATTTAATAACATGTATATGATATGGGGGAAGAGGGAAGAAAGGAAGCAATAGTATGTAAAAAAAAAGGGGGACACTAAATTTTTTTTAAATGCATAAAAAAAAGAAGGAAGTTCAGAAGGAAATACAGAAAATCAGGACAATTTTAAAAGTAATGTGTAGAATTTATTACCTCTTTTTAGGAAAATAAGCAGTATGAAATGGAAATCCACAATTTCATACAGAATTCTCTTTTTGTGTTCTGTTATGTGCATGGAAATGTTTTTTTTTGTTCAAGTTAACAAAATAAAATTAATTATAAAAATTTTTAAAGCTTGTATATATACTAGTTTATGAACAAAACATTTCATCCAATTCCTGAACTTTAATATATCTTCTTTACAGAATCTAGGAAATATAAGTGTAAAATGGTGTCAATAAGAATGTTATTTCCTCGTGCTAAGTTTAAATCAAGCAGAAGAATTTTTATTCTGAATTGGAATAAGTCTATTTGATCAAGACAGGTCACTATTAATACATTTTATATTAATATTTAACTGTTAATGCTTAATATTATCTTTTTATTATTAATATTATACCATTAATACTTAACTGTGCATAAACCTGGAAGAAGCCAAGGAAGCTAAGAGAACTAAATCAGCAATCTGGTCTACAAATTTGAACACTGAATTTAGTACTACTGCCAGGAATTTCAAATGTGGAGACTTAGGGGTGAAGGGGATTATTTTATCTTCTCCTTTATAAACGTCACCCACCAAGTAATACTATCTGAAGTAAAGTTTCTTACATATTTCTAAAAGGCATATAAATGACACCCTTCTGAAGTCATCTTAAATCCATTATCCTTTTCCCCCCTTCTGGTACCAAGTTCCTAAAACTGTTCCTAGTTTACTTTTCTCTAATTTAAGGTTGGATTAGCTAACTAATCTTACCTTAATGTCTCCAAAAAGTCTTATTTTAAAATTACTCTTCTCTAATGTAAGGTTAGATTAAACACTAATTTTCTTAATTAAATGTCTCCAGAAAGTCCTATTCTAAAAGAACAAGTGCTACATCAATCAATCAATCAAGAACATAATACTCAGTACTAGAATTAATAGTATGTTTAGTTATTTGGCAAGAAAGACTGGAATGCATACCTAATACTAAACTGGAGACACATTCATAAATACAAACATGTATTGTGTAAAGTTATTTCCTATATACATATATATGTATAGAGATCTTTCTCCAGTGTCAGGGGCCAAAGGTCTATTCATTTACAGCAAAAATTGAGGGAATTAAAATAGCTAATGAACTAAATGTCTCAAAAACAGTATCAAAATAAGTGTTTAGGAAGCTAGGTGATGCAAGAGATAGAGTGCTGGACCTGGAGTTAGGAAGAACTGTGTAATCCTGCACAAGTTGTTTAATTTCTGCTTCAGTTTCTTTGAGCGTAAAATGGGGATAATAACCCCTACTCCATAGGGTTGTTGTGAGGATCAAATGAGGTAGTATTTGTAAAGTGCTTAGCATAATCCCTGGCATACAGTAGGTGTTTGTAATATAATGCCAAGGAAAGGCAACTTCCCAGGTTCAAAATACCAGCATAGGTGCTCTCCATTATTCAGTGACCAACCAAGAACAGAGAAGATCAAAACATGACATCATTCCAAAGTACAGCATTTACTAAGTGTGATTAAATAATCTCCAAGTATTACCCCACCCCAGGACCTTCCAATCATTCAATCAATTACAAAGTTCCTGGTCTAAATACTTCTCCACCCCTAGGCTGTACCTTCATTTAGCCCACCACAAAGCCCCTCTTCTCAAATGGAGATTAGTTTCCAAACATAAGTAAAGTACATTCATTTGCTCAAACCATAGGACACAAAAAGGTCAAAAGTTCCCCACCCCTGGATCACAATTGAATCTACCCCAGAGTTACATCAAGTTTAAGCACAGCACTTAATACTCAAATGGAGGTCTTTTCTTCATCTTGACATGAGGCAAGTTCTCAGCAATCTTAGTTCCTGGGGAGACAAGGCTTAGCAAGCCCACAAGATACATTGCCAGTCTCTTCACTAATTCATCCTCTGTCTGTAGAACAGTCCTAGAACCCCTGAAAACATTAGCAAAACCCTCTCCTAGGATTTCTGTAAACATACAACCAGAAAATCCTTCTTCAGGGCTTCTGAACCAACAGAAAGGTTCCCAGACCCCTGCAACAACAGCACTGTCCTTCACCGGTGGACAGCATTCATTCTGTCTGCAGGACAGTCTCCAGACCCCTGCAACAACAGCACTGTCCTTCACCAGTGGACAGTATTCACTCTCTGTCTGCAGGACAGTCTCAGGGCTTCTTAGCCAAAAGCCAGGTTCCAGGACTTCTTCAACAACAGGACTGTCTTTCACCAGTGGACAAATCTGGCAAAACAACATCAAAACAGACAGACAAAGTACCAGCAAAACAGCCATGTCTCCTCAGTCCTTGGCAGCCCAGGGGGCAGGTCTCAAAAGTCCAGGGCGATTCAAAGTGGCCCCAGCAATCCTTCTCAGTCTCTCTCTCTGCCTCCACGTGGGTGCTGCTTCCAAAAAGGTCTTCTGCCTCTCTCTTGTCTCTCCAAATCTATGTCACCAGCCCCTCCCAGTTCAGGACTTTCTTTTCACATCAACAAGTCCATCCCACAGGTGGGATTAACAAACTCTGGGTTTTAACACAATCAATTTGAAAACCAAGCCAATACAGGGGAATCTTTAAATGCCATTACTATCACAGTGTTATAGAAATGTTTTTATTCCTTTATTTTCCCTTTCAAAGTAAAATTGATATGCATTCCATCTTAATATAAAACACTTAGGACTTTTAATAGCAGTTGAAGGTTTTCAATAACTTTTTTTAGCCTGGTTATGGGCTAAATGTAAAATCAAAACAACACTGGGTTACAAATCCAGGTAATAGTTTGAGGTATATGTGGGATCTAAATAAAGCAGCCTTTGCAAACATACCATTTACCCTCAGTGGCCACAATTTCTATCCATTCACCACCTACCCCCTAGCAGCTCCCATTTCTGTCACAATTAAATCTAAAAGATATTGTGAATTAACTGGCTACACCAAAATTATATATACCATACTAGAAAAAATCCTAGACCTGGGAATCAGAAGACCTGGGTTTGAGGGATGGCTCTAACACTTTCAGAGCAAATCACTTATTCTATCACTTGTGCTAACCTACCTGAATTATTTTGAGGAATATTCTTTTTACAGTAAAGGCCATACAAATACAAATTAAAGTGTAAAATAGAAGACATTCACTGATACACTAAATAAGTCAAGAGTTTTATAGTCCATATCATGGTTCCTTGGGACATGAACATAACTAAGTGCCCACGAAGAGTTAATATATGTACCTGGTAAAAACTGACTTACCCTCTAAGACTGGATAATTAATCACAAGACTGATATTCATTATTATTACAATTGAAACTGATGCTGTTCAGGTTTAATGTTAGTTGTTGATTCAGACCTAATTTATTCTGTCATATATCCTAGTCTGCTAGAGTATTCCTGGTTTTGGAGGACCTGCCTGAAGTAGACAGGTGCAATCTTGGGCAGGACCCCACCCAAATAGAAGACTTTACACATAAAATCCAATCTAGGTGAATTCTTGCCCTTAGAAAATATCCCCATATCATGCTGTACCCCTCCATTTTAGAGCCTAGGGGAACCCATCTTATGGAGGAGAAAACCAACCACAGTGGTCTGGGTAGAAATGGATTCCTTTGTCCAAATTGCTGTAGGCAGCTGAGTCTCACAATCAAGTCATTTCTCAGCAGGAGGAGCTGAAGGCTTTGAGCCTATCTCCTCATTACTATGTCTACCCCCCACCCTCCATTAATTGTTCACCAATCAGAGCTGATTTTCACAACCTAGGGTACCTCCTTTTAAGCATTCAGTGATAGCCATGGTTTTGTCTAATTATGGAGAGAAGCCATTAACCATCAATTTATCAGCTAGCCTAATTAATAAATTGATTATTAATTACCCAGAAACTCTGTCTCTCAGGCTTTCAGTTCATCTCAATATGAACCCACATCCTCTGAGTGAAAATTCAACTCTTTTTTTCTACCATACCACAATACTTCCCAAAATGCAAAGGGGAAAAAAAAAAAAAGAAAAAGCTCTCTGAATCTTTAATCCTCTGTGCAAGGCAAGCTAGATACTTGGACCAGGTGTGGGTATCTGATTGTCATAAGGAGGAATCACTGCTCTAAGTGCCTGCTACTTTTCTCCAGTGGTGTGTCCCAGTTCCTCTCTCTGCAATAGGGCCATGCACAAATCTATGATCGGGAAAGCATGGAGATGAGGAAAAGTAAATGATTCACCCCCAGTTGCCCACACCTGTGGCCGAAGTACTGTGCTTTTCCCTTCTTCCACTCCCTATCAAATGGAACAAACTTGCTATGTTAATCTTATTATTTTCACTGACTTTGATCTGAAATTTATATACTCAGATGGGAACTATATTTTAAAATATACCATTTTAAAATGGAGGGAGGGGTTTAGCCCCAGTTTGGGAAACTACATTAAAATAATCTTGGCTTTTGTCCTTCAACTTCTCCCCTTAGTTATTCTAGAGATTTACTGAGTTTATATATACTATGTTTTCCTCAAGAGATGACTATTTAAGTGAAACAAAGTTGAAACACTCAAAGGAATACAGAATTGAAAGTTAAGGAGCTGAGAGGAGGGTGTAGGTAATTTGTGGCTGTAATGATTCCATGTTACTTCCTGATGAAGGGGGATAGTAACAAATTCTCAATATTCCACCAACAAGAGATATATTAGAGTTAAAATGCTAGCATTTGCAGAGATTTAAGCCTACTGCACATTACATCTTAGGACAAATTATTTTAAAATGGATAATCAGAAGAATACTTAAGTGATATTAACATTCCTGGGAGAAGAGGCTTAAACCAGCTTAGAACTAGATAATTATGGAAATTGAAGAAAGACCCTTTATGAAATGTAAAGCTTGGGGGGCACTGGGCTCTAAAGGGATAGGAGGGTTGAGGATTGATAATATGAAAGTGTAAAAAAAAAATGTTTTTCAATTACATCAAGGCATAGTAGGAGGAAGAGATCTGTAAATGGATTCCTTATTGCCAGTTTCTTTTCTTTTTTTTTTTTTTTTTTAAAGCAATCGGGGTTAAGTAACTTGCTCAAGGTTACAGGGCCAGTTATTTCTGGGTGTGGTGCTAAGTATCTGAGCCCGGATTTGAGCCCTAGGTCATCCCGACACTGGAGCCGGTGCTCTTACTTGCCGTGCTACCTGGCCACCCCATGCCAGTTTCTTCTTACCATGATTAATACAGCAGTCCAATTTTTCTTTTAGGATTCCTCTATTTATTGTTTTGGGACCATTGCTTTTAAAGAGAGGAAGATACAATTTTAAGTTATAACTTAGGAAAAGGGAATTCTCCATATTATGGCTAACCAAGAAAGGCAGAAATGATAGAGAAAGAGAAAAGAAGATAATAAAACTGAAAGGAAAACAGAGTGGACTGAAACAGAACAGGAAAAAGAAAACCACAAAGGAAGGGAAAAGGGGTAAGAGGTACAGGGTGATAGAGAGACAATTATGAAGGTAAAGAAGAGAAGTTTAGTAAGCTGGTTCAGTGGTAAGCTTTTTTGTTACATATTCTATTCACCTGAACAACAGATTTTAGAAAATATCCATCACATGTTGTAACTCTCCTCTGAAACTGATATTGTCTTTTCTGGAACAGGAAGTGGATTATTTGCTTTTCTAATTAAACTCTAAAGATTATTTGCAGAAAAGGTTTATTTTCCAGTGGAATTATGAAGGTTTTGCATAGAGATTTTTGGTATAGAGATTTTTAAGGTTGTTTTACTTCTTTCACTGATGAAAGGGGTCTCATCCCACAACTTTAATTTATTTATTTTTATTTAAAAGACTGATTTCCTTATTTCACCCAGGCTGGAAGTACAGTGGGTACTCATGGGGTCTTAATACCACTACTGATTAGCAGAGGATTTTCAATCTGCCCTATTTCCAACCTGGGCCAATTTGCCCCTCTCCTTTGGTGACCTAAATCCTACCCCACCTCCTTCAATCCGGGGGTTTCACCATATTGATGCTAGACTTAGTGTGAACATTTGATTGGCTTAGCCTTAGCCCACTGCAGCTCAAAATGCCTGAGCTCCAGATACACCTGCAGCTTCAGCTTCCTCAGTAAGAGGGATTACAAGGATTATCACACCGGGTCAGAACTTCTTAAAGATTGCAGGAAAAGGCAAGCATTGTGGAACAGAGGAAAGTGCAATAGGTGCAATAGCTTTGGAATCACTGGAAGCAAAGCTTACCTCCATATACTACTGGAAGGACCTTAAGTAATTTAACTAGGCCTTAGTTTCCTCATCTGTAAAATAAGGGATAGATGGCCCTTGAGGACCATACCAACTCTAAAATGACTATCCTATAATCTTTCCCTCTATGGATCTCAAGGTCTACCACCCTTTCTATACTGGAAAAGTCTATGCCTACTCAAGGAACATAATTACATGGTCTAGCATCAAAAACCTGAGGACCTGAATTATGGCTCCCTCTACTGGTAAATTTACCCAATAACATTAGCATAAACATTTGCTGGAGTTCAAAGCTAAGAGGACTGGTAGTGAAAGCCCCTCTTCTACAGATGAGGAAACTTGAGGCCCACAGAAAGGGAGAGAAATCACACAGGTAATTAGGATAGGCATAAAATCTGAACCAGGGTGTTTTGATTCAGATACACTGCTTTTCTCATACCATTTTGCCTTTTCCTTGTCTCCTACCGCTGAAACTTAACCACTAATTTCCAAAGACAATATCACCCTTAGGGCTTCTAGGAGTGGTGGGGCAGGTAGTTGGAGAAGCTTGTATAAAGTCTGGGAACCTATGGAAAATGGGTGGGCAAGTCTGGGAGATTATTTTGTGCCCCACTGGCAGTGTTAAGGCTAGAGACCTTCACATGAATTCAAGCTTTTTATGAGTGAACCCCAACTTACAAATGAGTTCTATTCCAAAACTGTCAGCAATCTCAATTCAGAGCATATTTTCCCACAGAAATAATGCTATAAGTGAGGAAACCAAGTACTTTAAACAATGAAAATCTAATTTGTCCACAAATGATAACTTCCTCTTCCTTATGCAATGGTCTGAAGACTGAATGAAGCCCAATTACAACCTTGAAGTTTGGTCATTTATCCCCAATCCATTCTGATCTCAAAAAACAAAGATACTTCCTTAAAGAAATGTGTGTAGCTGGTGCAATTGTCTTTTGTTTCTTTTTTTTCCTCATCCCTGAATCTGATGACATTCTCCAGAGGTTATTATGGGAATATACGAAATTAAGTCTGGAACGAGGCATTTACTTACTATATAGTCCTCATCTTCATCCTTGGGTCCTGGGCTGTAATAAACTCTGTATGCTCTGGCAACTTGATCAATCTCTTTTGGACCACCTGTCAAGCCAACTAGCTTGGGAGAAAATTCTAAAAAGGAAACCAACAAATGAGAATGGTATTGAAATAATACATTCAAAACAGTCTTCTCTACTTGAGAAGTTAGCATTAATTTTCAGTGTTAAATGAAATATGTTGGTTTTAATGCACCCCATGATTTTGCTTGACCCTAACCATTTCTCAGCTGCTATGGTGCTAAGAATTTCATCTGGTAAGGTCATGAGAATTAGTCTAATACAGATCAAACTCTTTAATGGTAACCACCACTACAAAGCCAGGGTGCATTTATTTTAAAGACTTATAGAATGTTAAAATGGAAGCGATGTCAAAAATTATCTAATCCAACCCATTCATTTTACCAGTGAGGAAACGAAGTTCTAGCCAGGTTATGTCACTTGCTGGAGGGTTAGGGGTAGAAGCAGGAGTCAAATCCAGATCTCTCAACCATTTCATTTAAACCACTTCTGGGGGTTAATAAAAATTTTAAAAGAAATACCTAAGAAAAGGTTTCATGTAGAAGATATAGCTAAAAAAAGGTCAAAGAATAAGGATACTTTATAAGTACATAGTGATGATATGCATTGTGCAACCTAAGTAGTTCTTAAGAAGTTATACACCAAAAAATAAAAAATAAAAAAGAAGTTATACACTATCTTCAAGTAATTTTCTTAATACATTTAATGTTTAGTACCAGTATCAATCCCTAACTATTGATAAAGAAGAGTTGGTTATGACTGGGTCACCTTTCCACAACATCAACTATAATAAATTTCTTGGCTAAGACTATAAATCATTTAAGAATCTGTCTTGAAGTTTTAAAGAAAGTCAGATCAGAGAAATGTGGAAGACATTTCACCTAGATTTGTCATAAACTGAGACTTTTGCTATCAAAAGTACTTTCCACAGGCATAGAAAATATATTTTCCTTTTTTTGGATTAATTAATTTTAAATTGAGTAGCTGTTCAGGAATCACAAAGTAGATAAGTTTGATTTTCTTTGTCATTCTACTTAAGGAGAGGAAAATGAAGACCATTAGCTACATGTCGATATTTTTTAGTTTCTTACAGACTGCTAAAATAAGATTAATTTTTGCTACTTCTAAAGAAATCCTTAATTTCAAATAATTGAGAAATTTAATATTAAAAAACACATGTAAAATATGTTAAAGCTATATTTGTTGAACAAAAATAGTTACAATATGTAAGGTGGGTGTTCCAGTCAAACAAATAAAATATCTTATTTTTGGTGATGGTTGTAGCTGTTCTAATAACACATGATAAAACCCAAAAGCCATGATTTGGATTGAACTGAAGATGACTCAGCTCCCAAAGCCCTCATGAAGCATTTGCTTCAATTTGCTTTCATAAATAAAATAGCTGTATCATTTTGTTTTCCAACGTAACTATAAAATTTATTAATAAAACATTCAATCAGTTAATAAGCATTTATTAAGTGCTTACTATGTTCCTGACATTATGCTAAGTGTAAATATGTAAATACAAAGCCCCAAAACAATCCATATCCTCAGGGATCTTACATCCTAATGGGGGAGACAACATATATAAATCAGAACATGCAAAATAAGTACAGAGGAAGACAAGATGCAAAAAAAAATTTTAAGATACATAACAGAAATAGAGGGAATTGGGGGTGGCTAGGTGGCGCAGTGAGTAAAGCCCCGGCCTTGGGGTCAGGAGGACCTGAGTTTGGTTCCGGTTTCAGACACTTAACACCCACACACACACCAAAAAACTAGCCATGTAACCTTGGGCAAGTTACTTAACCCCAATTGACCTCCAAAAAGGCAAAAAAAAAAAAAAAGAAATAGAGGGAATGGCATCACCAACAGGAGGGACTAGAAAAGGCCTTTTGGAGGATATGGTGATTGAGCTGAGTTCAATGCAAGGATTCTAAGAGTCAGTTTGAAATGAAGAGCATTGCAGGCATGGTGAATAGCCAATGCAAAAATGTTGTGCATGAGATAAAGCAAAAGCAACAGTATGGCAGGATCAGAATGTGTAGAGGGATGGAAGAATCTAAGAAAACTGAAGAGGCAAGAGGGAGACAGGTTGATCCTGGAGATAACAGGGAGACACTACAGTTGGTGGAAAGGAGAAAGGTTTGGGAAGAGAGGATGCTCACCTACTTGAGGAAAACTATTCAGAACTTAACACTTGCCCCCTTGAAGGGAGGTTTTCTAAATTGGGCTGTTCTCAGATTCTTTCTCTCTTCCCCAAGTCACCATGACCCATACCAGAAGACTGAGTGCATTCTTTAGGTAATTTTTTTTAATATATAAGAAATCACACACACACAAACATCAAATACACACTGTCCAAAATGTGGGCAGAGTTGCAGAGAAAAGATAAAGGGTGACAGAGAGAATGCCTGACAATGTTTCTTTCCTTGCAAGTTAATTTACCTTTGATTTGTAGAGAGGTCAGATGAACAATCCACCTCTAGGCCAAAGCCCAAATTTAGTTCCTCAGGGTAAAGTAGGGGATGACATAAAATGAAGCAGGTTCTAGTTTACCAAGGCCTAATGCAGGTTCTCCTTATTACAACCATAGTCTTAGGCCCAGTCTGTATTCTTTGGGTGGTATCTAGGTCCCAGAACAGTCCCCTTTTTTCATTATCCCATATTCTCACTCAGCAACTAAGGACTGTTTCACCTTGTCAAGGTACCAGGAGACCAGGCAAATTATCATTCTTTGAGATGGTCAGGAATGATCTCACTGCAGTTCTGCCAAGCAGGCTTTCTTATGGGAGTCTTAAAACCTAAGGAACCTCTAAAGAACTTGTCCTAAATGGCCATGGGAGATTGTGGGAGCTGCTCTATTACTTCTATAAATTGTGCCTGCATACAGGAAATCCTGGTTTGGCTCATGCAGGCAGAGAGCATTTGGTGATTAAGGGATAACTGAAGATTAAGAGATAAGGCACCCTAAAGATGTGAGACAAGTCTAGTGCCAGGGCCCTGACCAGAGCAAGGGCAAGCCAAGTAGAAGGATCAAGCTGGGGGCTTCAACCCCAAATGCTCTGGTAAAGCTACATTATCAGTTGGTTTAGACTACTGTGCTGTGCTAGTTGTCTTAGGTATTTTGGTGGTGCCAAATGTAGGAAAGAAGATCAACTCCTAAGTAAATAACCTAAAATGTATAGTGTATCTGTTACAAAAACAAAACCTAAATCTACCTTTAAGTAGGAAAGCTATTATGACAATATTTAGAATCTGGAAGTGATCTTAGGGACTATCGAACTCCCCTCAAGAAACTGCGGCACAAAAGGGTTAACTGATTTGATCATCATTATCAAGGTATTTAAGTGATTTATTTGGTTTATCCAAGGTTCTACAGCCAGTCTGGGATTAATATAAAACTGGCCTAGTACAATAAACACATTCAGTGCAATGTAACAGCATGCTTGTGGATATATGGATCAAAATGCTTTATTGGAAATGAAGCCCTAGTCTCTATCAATAATAGTAAATGAAGAATCTCAATGGAGTCAGGGATGAAAGAACTTCTAACACCTATTTTGTGAAAATGAATTACTAATTTCAATGTGGCAGTTAGGTTGCTGAGATGAGCCCTTGGACATTTAGTCTAAGGACCATTTGATAAGGAAAAGGAAAATATCATTTGGGGAATGAACTATGTCTTAATTTTTTTTATTTCTAAAATTCCTTTCAACTCTAAATTAATTTATTCTATTGGCTAAATATCTTTTTCAAGTTAGTCTTGGAACCTAGTCAAGGGGAAAACTATTCTGATTCCAGATAACTGACATAATATTGCAATGAAAGTGAAGAAAACTAGAGGTCAAGACATTAGTAGCCTTAACCTGGAGGTGGAATATAAAACAATCCAGTTTTACATTATTCAATCAAGATCAAATAAGATAGCAACTGGTGAGGGGAGCCCCAAACCTCCATTCTCTTTGAACCTTAACAAAATAAGCAGAACAACTTAAAATTATTGAAAATTCCATTCAGCAGTGCCAAGTCTATGGGATAGACAGTAATAGCCCTATAGAAATAGTGTAGTGAGGACACCTGAATTCCCTTTGGGGTCATACTTAGGAAACAAAATATCTTAAGAGTGGATTTATCTCCCTCATCAAAGCCAGAAAAATGTTGCTACCTACCCTCAATTAGTAGCTATGTTAATGTATCACAACCTGCAATCACCATTTCAGGCTCCTTCCTTGTATATATTCAGTAACTTTGAAATGCTAATTAATGCAGACCCTTCCAGGCCAATCCATTGACTGTGTATAAAGGAACTGGAGATAATACAATTTTACATTCCAATCACCAAGAGTCATTTCCAAAATAACATCTTTTTCTCCTCCCTTACAAGCCAATAATTTACTGAGGCCTAAAACAGATGGCTAACAGAAGTTATTTCTACTCCTTCTCATTTACCCAAAAGAATGAAATGTTTATTATATGTCTTTTAAAGGAACAATTTCAACCTCTTAATGTTTTTATGGACAGTAAATATTATTTTTATACTGTAAGGAACACTGAGACAGACTTCAATAATCAAAAGTTATATCAATTGGTTTTTTTTTCAGTTGCAACAAGTGATTAGAGGTGGAGAAGGTCCTTTTCTCATGTTTACTTTCATACACCTTTGCTGGAGTCCATTTAACAAGGCAATGCTTTAGCTGATAAATTAACAATACAAACTTACACAACACTTCATCCTTTATCTTTGCATTCAAAATGCAAGGATGTTAATAAGTAATTTCACATTTACTCAAGAACAGGCTGGGCAAACAGTTAAATCATGCACAAAATGCCTTCTTCACATATCTTCTCCCTCTTCCACCTCTATTAATCCTACAAGTTTAAAACCTTATTTGGCAAATGGATGTCACTTCTTTAAAAAATTACAATATATATCCATGGGACAAGTGAACACTTTTTCTCGTACACTTTTGTTTTGGTAACTTTTAAGGCTGGATAATCTTTGCTGTTTAAAGCTAAATAAGAATTAAGAATATCAAATACCAAAATAATAGGCAGCATCTATTTAAAGCCATCAGCAAGTATTACGTGTAATGGGGAGAAGCTAGAAGCATTTCCAGGAATATCAGGGGTGAAACAAGGGAGTCCACTATCACCCCTCTTATTCATTCTGGTACTAGAAATGTTAGCAGTAGCAATTAGAGAAGAAAAAGAAATCAAAGGTATCAAATTAGGCAAAAAAGAGATCAAGCTATCATTATTTGCAGATGATATGATGATATACTTAGAGAATCCTAGAGAATCAAGTAAAAAACTACTTGAGACAATAAATAAATTTGGCAAAGTTGCAGGATATAAAGTAAACCCACATAAATCCTTGGCATTCCTGTATATTTCTAGTGAAATTCAACAGCAAGAGACAGAAAGAGAAACCCCATTTAAAGTTACTGTAGACATTATAAAATATTTGGGGATCTACCTGCCAAAACAAACCCAAGACCTATATGAACACAACTACAAAATACTTATCACACAAATAAGTCAGATCTAACTAATTGGAAAGATATCAATTGCTCATGGCTGGATCAAGCTAATATAATAAAAATGTCAATTTTACCTAAATTATATATTTACTGCCTTACCAATCAATTTACCAAAAAACTACCTTATAGAGCTAGAAAAAATAGTAACAAACTTCAATTGGAAGAAGAAAAAGTCCAGAAATTTAAGGGAATTAATGAAAAGAAATGCTTAGGAGGCGGCCAGGTAGCACAGCGAGTAAGAGCACAGGCTCCAGTGTTGAGAAGACCTGGAGATCGAATCCCGGGCTCAGACACTTAGCACCCACCCAGAAACACCTGGCCGTGTAACCTTGAGCAAGTTACTTAACCCCAATTGCTTATAAAAAAAAAATACCACTTGAACAAACTGACCCTCCTTCCAAAATAACTGTCAGAGGAACTGAAGGATTTGCTTCTAACTGATAGAATAAAATTGGGAGCTAAAGTACAGGTAAAACAGGAGCCAGATGATGTTCCCAAGGCTGCAGAGATTATAGCACATGGAAGGGATAACACTGTAACTATTTTTTATTCCAGAGAAGATGATTACAAAATTGTGCCCTTACCTCATATATTCTACCATGAGTGAGGCTACAATAATGGGCTCATGGACTCCAGAAGTATGGTTGATCCTATATCTACCTTGTTTCTGGTTACTGTCTCTTTGCTTCTTCTTTCCTTTTTGTCTGTTCACCTTGTTTGATAGATTTGTTTCCACAGGCTTGGTACCCTCCACCTGTAGGTGCCTGATAGCTTAAGCTGGATGTCACCCCCTGTCCACAAATGTGATGTGTCACCCTTGGTTCTGGCATCAAGCACATTCTCAAATGGGACCCCTTGGGACAGGTACATCTCTAGTCTGATTTTGGCAACAAGTAGCCATGGAAGAAGAGACCTTAGCCCCTTACCCCAAGATTTTGGGGCCCCATTTCTTTGCGGGGGAATGATGGGGAACTTGTGCTCAAGCCCCACCCTCAAATATTGTTTTCTGTGTTTATTGTGTGCTATCCTTGTTATATTGTTGTAAAATTCTGTTGGTACCTGTTACTCCTAAAACTCATATTAACCTAAGTAATGAAATGTATTGTTAATGTATTTTTGCCAAGTAAAGGACATGAAAGATCCTGGGGCCAAATGAAATGTTATGGGATTTAAAGATCTTCCATGCCCCTTGAATTTGCTGACATAGCAGGAAGGGGTGGAGCAAGAGGAAGAGGAAGCAGAAGCCAAGCTAGAGAACTTGTGGTGACTGGAAGTATGGTGGCAGCAGCAGCAGCTGCGGTAGCACCTCGAATTCTTGTTTTTGAGCCAGCCAGAGTTTCTGCTAAGGACTCCTGCTGAGGACTGCCAGGGATGGGAACTGTGGTGGACTGGAGCTATTGGGAGCATGTTTTGTGGATGCTGAGCAGTTGTCCTGAGTGAGGAGAGGGGGACCTTTGCCTGAAGTAGCCTGTTCTGTTTTGAAGGCTTGAGAATGTGAGTATTTACTAAACTGACTACGTGTGCCAACTTCATAACTACTGTGATAACTTTGACTTTCTGGTTTGGGGACTCAGTTTTCTGGTATTTGAATAAATGTTCTAGCTTTATTCCCTATGTAGAGAACCTGGTATATTTTATGATTAATAACCATATCAGCATATTTATAGTTACCATAGGCATAGTGAATACTGCATTGTTAATACATTATTTTCTCTGGCTGTCCCTTATTCCTGGAATGCTCTCCGTTCTCAACTCTGACTATTGACCTCCCTGGTTTCTGTTAAGTCCCAACTAAAATCCCATCTGCTACAGGAAGTTTTCTTCAACCTCTCTTAATTCTAGTTCCTTCACTCTTTTCATTATTTCCTATTTAACCTGTAAGAAGCTCATTTTTATATTTGTTTGCATGTTGTCTCCCCTGTTAGACTACAAGTTCTTTGAGGGTAGGGGCTGTCTTTTGCCTCTTTTTTGTATCTCCTAGTGTGTAGCACAGTGCCTGGTACATAGCAGGTATTTGATAAATGTTTACTGATTGATTATAATTACTCTGTAGCCCTACCTACACATTTTACTCAGATCACCCACCTGGTCAAGCCCCATGTTCCTTTCAGGATCTCCAGCTATCTGATGCACCTGTCTCAGAGCCCAAGGGGTAACTATTTTTGGAAACAGTGGCTTTAAAAATTCCATTGCTATTAGACAGGGAAAAGGTTGTATGGAGTATAATGGGAAAAGCACTGCACTTGGAATCAATATTCTGGTTGAAATCACAACCTATGTGAGCCTAAACAATTCATTTAATCTGTTTTCTCATCTGTAAAATAAAGAGATTTAAAAAAATGGTTAGCTTTCAAAATCTTTTTTTTTAATTTTTCAAATGCTTTATTAACTTCTGATTTTACACCATTCATTTCCGCCAGATTTTGAGTTACAAATTTTCTCCCCGTTTTTTTCCTACCCACCACCTCAAAATAGCAGTCCCACAGGATATCCCCTCCTCCAATCTGCTCTCTCCCATATTTTCTCCCATATCCCTTTCGACTTTTCCAGTAGGGCATGGTGGATCTCTATGCCCCAGTGCCTGTATATCGTATTTCCCAATTACATGTAAAACAGTATTAATAATATATATATATAT
>NW_027187380.1:34589185-34615399 GCF_028583685.1 Petaurus breviceps papuanus
GCTTGTAATATTCTCTCCTTAATCTGGGAATTCCAGAACCTGGCTATAATATTCCTAGGAGTTTTCTTTTGGGGCTCTTTTTCAGGAGGTGATTGATGGATTCTTTCAACCTCTATTTTGCCCTCTGGTTCTAAGACATCAGGGCAGTTTTCTTTGAGAACTTCCTGGAGGAGGATTTCTAGGTTCTTACTTTGATCATGGCTTTCAGGTAGTCCAATAATTTTTAAATTATCTCTCCTGGATCTATTTTCCAGGTCAGTGGTTTTTCCCATGAGATATTTCACATTGCCTTCTATTCTTTCATTTTTTTGAATCTGTTTTATAGTACCTTGATTTCTCATAAAGTCATTAGCTTCCATTTGCTCCAATCTAATTCTGAAGCAATGATTCTCCTCAGTGAGCTTTTGAGATTCTTTTTCCATCTGGCAAATTTGACTTTTTAATGCATTCTTCTCCTCACTGCCTTTTTGAGCCTCTTTTGCCATTTGAGTTAGTCTATTTTTTAAGGTAGTATTTTCCTCATTCAGGCTGTTAACTCTCATTTCATAATTTTCTTGCATTGTTCTCATTTCTCTTCCCAATTTTTCCTCCACTTCTCTTATCTGCTTCTTAAGGTCTTCTATGGCCTGTAACCAGCTTGTATTTTCCTTTGGAGCTTTTGGTGCAGGAGTTCTGACTTCACTGTCTTCCTCCTGTTCCATGCTTTGCTCCTTTTTGTCCCCAAAATAGGAGTCTAATGTTGGAATCTTCAGTCTGCTTTGTTTCCTTTGCCTGGTCATGTTGCCCCTCAGTCACTTGACCCCTGGGCTTTTTGCCATAGTAGGACTCTGCCACCAGACAGGGGAGCTTTCGTCCTAAACGCTGGGGTTTTCTCAGCTGCTGGAGGTATTAGATGGGTGCCCTCTCTGAGGTCTCCACACGCTTAGGCAAGCTGGACACACACCCCAGGCCCTCCACCCTAGACTGCAATCCAGATCCAAGAAGGTTAAAGCAAGAGCGATTACCCCTCACACTGGTGCTTGGTCCCCCTATACTCTGCAGGCCAGGAGCTGAAGCTGCCATGTTGCGCTGGCTGGCTGTGCTGGCGTCTCAGTGGCTTCTCGCCCCAGGGGCAAAAGCCATGCACTCCCACTTACTGGGTCCCAAAGTCCAGACTGCACTGACCTCTCACTTTGTCCTTCACATCTATGTGTTGATAAATCTAGAAAGGGCCACAGCTGCTGCTGATCTGGAGTCCCTACGGCTGGAGGCTGGTCAGGCCCGCCCTGGGGCTAAAGCCTTGTTGTGGGGCTGGGCTCTGCTCCCAGAACACTGCTCTGGCTGATTCCTGCTGGCCTGCTGGGCTGTCCTCAGCAGGAGGTTAGCTTCTCTGTGTCATTTGGTGGGTTCTGCAGCTCCAAAGTTTGTTTAGAATCCCCTTTTTACATGGATTGGGGAAGGTGGAAGCCAGAGCAGCGGGGAGGTCCTGCTTCTACTCCGCCATCTTGACTTCCTAGCTTTCAAAATCTTATGACTGTAATGCTATTACCATACAGACAATTCCCCTATAAATGTTTTATTCCTTTGTCAGAATATAAGTTTTTTCAAGGCAGGGATTGTCTTGCTTGTTTGCATCTGTATCTCCAAAGCTTAAGTCTGTCATAGAATAAGTTCTTATTTAACAAATGTTTTCCCACAAGAAATGGCTTTTGTTAAAAACCAAGAATGCTTTTAAATTTTGTATTTTACAAATAAACACACACACACACACACACACTTTCATGATTTTAAAAATGAAAGGATAGAACTAGGAAGGGAACCCAGTTCTCCCCCATGCCAGACCATTCATGGCTTAATTTAAGGTCTACTGTTATAATGCTATGAAAACAAAAACACTAGAGAGGGTGATGTCAGAAAACTCAATTTCTAGTCCTGCTTCTACCACTTACTAGTTGGGTATGTCTTTAAATAAGTTACTTAAACTACCTCAGTGTCATTTCCCTCTTCTGCAAAAGGGGGGTAATAAATGCCTTTACTTCTTACTTAAGAATTGCTGCCTCAGGGGCGGCCAGGTAGCACAGCGAGTAAGAGCACCGGCTCCAGTGTTGAGAAGACCTGGAGATCGAATCCCGGGCTCAGACACTTAGCACCCACCCAGAAACACCTGGCCGTGTAACCTTGAGCAAGTTACTTAACCCCAATTGCTTAGGGGTGGGCAGGTGGCTCAGCGAGTAAGAGCACCGGCTCCAGTGTTGGGACGACCTGGAGATCGAATCCCGGGCTCGGACACTCAGCACCACACCCAGAAATAACTGGCCTTGTAACCTTGAGCAAGTTACTTAACCCCGATTGCTTAATTAAAAAAAAAAAGAATTGCTGCCTCAAATGAATTAATACATATGAAAGCATTTTGAAAAGACTATAAAAAATAATACAAATGTAAAATATTATTATAACCACTGATGATAGTTAAAAAAAAATAAAACTAGCATATTTTACCTTTCACATATCTTGCAACAGCTTCTCTGTTGTCTCTCTCTGGGTCAATAGTGATGAAAAGTGGTATTAAATTTGGCAGAGTTGGAATACTATCTGAAAGAAAGTTTTTATTAGCAGAGATAAAAACCATTTATATCAGCCTAATTTTAGTGAACAGATTAACTCAGTAGTCTAAATAAAAGACTGAGGATTGAAGAACAATTATCATTCTAGCTCTTGGCTTTTTATCCCTATCAACTCTTTTTTTACAAGAAGAAAGCACCTAACAGTAAAGTGAGAAGTAATTCTATCCCACTTTATTATAAAAATGCTAACACCAGTTCTGGCCATATCCCAGAAGAATGACTTACAGCTTCAGAAGTAGCCTATCAACTTGGGTATTTTGAATTCTACTCCAGTACTTTTTATATTGCAGCATGTCACTTTATGAAACATTTATTAAACATCTACTACATGGAGGTCATTTATTGTATACAAAATTTTTTAACTATATAGTTTCTTATCCTTTGATAACCCCTCTGGGGTATATTCATGAATATTCATTAATAGTAAGTAACAATAATAAGCACTGCTTCAGCAAAAAAAAAGGCATTTCCTAAGCTCTGCACTGGTGTCTGAAAAAAGTGATTATACATGACATCTGTTCATATACATGTGCATTTAAAAGGACTGGAGAGTTGGGCCATAGCAATACACCCGACTTTTGTGGCCCATTTTGTGACCCAACTAGAGAAAAAGACCAAAGAAGAGAATGAGGAATTAAGAACAGCAAAAAGAACTAATCAAAGAGCCAAGAAAAACAGAACTTATTCTACCCATGCCTCTTTTTAAGACTTCCTGTGCTAGTATTAATTACAATTTCTTCCACTAACAATTATTAAATGTGCCCAAACATGTTTCTTTTTCAAAAGCTAATTATACTGCTTCTCTTTGGAGATTATTGCTTCATTTATCCTCTAATTACTTTTGGTTACTTGATACTTGTAATTTCACTAAAGAGTGAATATAGATCAGCAAAATTGCTATTACTTAGTCTAAAGCTAGCCCTTTATCCATAATGCTTCTTTATATTGCTCTCCTCAGGTCCTATTCTCTATAAATGTGGATAGAATATACCTTTTCTGCACCATTAAGCACTTTAAATTTTTGAAAATGGGAATTTATTCCTTTAGTATTTTCAAAGGCAAGTTTTTATTATCTGAAAATATTTGGTTCAAAAATTTTTCCAAGATATTTTAAGTGATGGAATATTACTTTATAAATCAGCCTATTCAACATTCAACAGTGTGAGCCTACTGTATGCAGAGAGTTTCCAGTAATTTATAATATTCTGATACAAATACCAAATATATCAAGAATTTCCATTTAGGTCTTCAAGAAGACAAACTTCAAATTTAAAATTTTAATTTGGTTTCAGTTAGCCTTAAAACAAACTCAATTGAAGAAAACATCTTAGTCTAAGGGAACCATTGCCAGAATAGGATAAAATTAGGGCTAGGGTATTTTTATATCCAGTATTTACTATAAGCAATCCAGATTTAAGATATTTACTATCTTCCTAACTTTTTTTTTTTTTACTAGTTAGAAAGGACTGCAAAAGTAATATTGTTCTAATGATACTACATGGCCATGAGTTATGGGATACCATAGTCTCTGAAGGCTTAAATGTGAGGGCTATAAAAAAGCAAGGTAGAGGCACATGATTGGTATGAGTGGACTGCAACACATTATAAATCAAGAACTGGAAAGGAAAGCAAAATAAAGGATGTCATTATGGACAACTATTGCAAAAGATACACCAGTCACATTGCAAGATTGAGGAAATAATTAATTGGTAGTTCATATACTCTGGTATTCATGCAATGGCAAGAAAACTGGAGAAATAACCCCAGTGTGGTGGGGGTAAGGGCAGGGGCACCTAAGGAGAGAGTATCAACTTCTATGAAATCACAGACTAATCAGAGGATTGAAATAAGAAAGCCCAACCATTCTTTGACCAAAGCAACCCATAAATCAAAGAAATCATAAAATGGCTCTCAGTTCCTTGTATTCCCTTTCTGTTATAGCAGTGACAGAAAAGCAAAAGAAAAAAAAAAAGGGGGGGGGGGGACAGAGGGTCTTAGCATCAGACTGTATAGACTGTCTACAGAAATTAACCAAGCTATATGCAGTCTTAAGTATGAGATTCCTTTCTAGTGAACAATGAGTAGACATATTATTGGGGGAAGAAAATTATATAAATTTTGACATTCTTGCTATAAAAGAAACTGGAATACAAAAAGAAGCTACAATTGGATAGAACTGATGATCCATAGTTTCCCTTTGGGGAGTTAAATGAAGGTAGAACTGGTTTTATGATATACTCAAAGACAACACAGAAACATCATTTCATGGGAATTTTTTGTTTATTTGTATTGGCACTGTTGTATGACTTCTGTGCTAAGTATCTATTGGAAAGGTTGGAGACATAGAAAGATAAATTCTATAAAGAATTTTTTAAGACCTTCGAAATTTAAAAAATACTTGGTGGCATTGATGCAAAGATGGATATGAGGATGGTGATAAAAACTTGGAAAATGTGATTCTGGAGTAAAAAAGAAGTGAGATCAAAGACTTATAAAAAGTATGGATATTTTATGCCTATATTTTGTGAATATCTTCTTTGAGAAATTAGTATGCACTGGATATTGTGAAATGATACTATATAAAAAGTTGGAATTGGTTCTATTTTTAAAAGACAAAAAATGACTTTTTACTGACATGAAAGCTAATTCTGAAGTTGCTGTCTTAGTCAAACCATTGACCTTTTGAAGCAAATTGTAAATTCAATACCAAACTAGAAGAATCAAAATAAGAATCATGGCACCCAATGAAAGTAACACCATTCTAATATAGAGTGCCAGGACTAGAGTCAGAAGACCTGAGTTCAAATCCAGCCTCACTTCAGATACTCAGCTGTGTGACCCTAAGTCAAGTCACCTAACCCTGTTTGTCTCATTTTCTGTATCTATAAAATGAACTGGAGAAGGAAATGGCAAACTACTCCAGTATCTGCTAAGAAAACCCCAAATGGGGTCATGAACAGCTGAACATGAATAAAACGAATGAACAAGAACAAATCATCTTTTACAAGGCTGAAAATGAACTTCCTTAGTAGATTCAACAAAGCAACAAAACTAATTTGATGCTGACAAGGTTCCTATATGACTAAATTTAAATTCTTGATAAGCTATTACAAAACAGCAGTAAGAAATATAATATGGAAAAATATAGACTAGATAACTGTAAGTATTTTATTCATATAGAGAATGAACTCTTACCAATTTCATCCACTACAGCTATCATTTTTTCCAGTTCCTCTGGACAGATATCAGGACAATGAGTGAAACCAAAGTAAATTAGTATCCACTGTCCCAAGTAGTCTTTATCAGTTTTGGGTTCTCCATTGTGATCCAAGAGTGAGAAAGGTCCTCCAAGTAAAGGTTTTCCTATGGCTCGCTTCCGTTCCTTTTCTAACTCTAAAACAAAATAATTAAACAGTCAATAAGTATTAGGACATCTATTAGTTCATCATTTTGTCAGCTGAGGAATATAGTTAGCAATGGAAACAGAAATAATATATGACATGGTTTTGTAATATTCATGAAACAAGGTGAGAGAAAAAAATGAATGCTAAATCCTTTAGTGTAAGAATTATGCTTTATGGGGTTGCTAGGTGGCTCAGGGAATAGAGCACCAGCCCTGAAGTCAGGAGGACCTAAGTTCAAATCTGGCCACAGACACTTAACACACTTACTAGCTGTGTGACTTTGGGCAAGTCACTTAACTCCAACTGCCCTCCAAAAAAGCAAAAAAAAAAAAAAAAAGAATTATGCTTTATAACTTAATTGATTTAAAAATTGTAAGAATGCATTCAATTCAACAAGCATTTATGGCACTATTAACTCAAAGACAAAATGAAATAGGAATTGTCCTCAAGAAATATACAGAAACAACATGTACACAGATATATAAGTACCAAATATGTACCCCCCAAAATAAAGTAATTAGAGGGGTCATGTTAATAAGGAAAGTTTACATAGAGGAGGTAACACTTGAGTTGACTTGAAAAGGAGCCAGGAATTCCAAGAGGCAAAGGTAGGGAAGGAGACTGTTTTCAGGCAAGAGGGATAGTCTGTCTTTCAAAGGCAAGGGTGTGGTTTATAGACTATCATGGGAAAAAACAAGTAGGCCAGTTTGGCTAGAAAACTGATTATATGAGGGGAGGAATGTGAAATCGTTCTAGAAAGACAGGTTGGAGCTAGACTGAAGGACTTTAAATGCCAAACGGAAATTTATACTTTACTTAGAAGAAAAAAGGAACCAAACTGAAGATTCCTGAGCAGGCAAATAAGACCTACACTGGAGGAATATCAATGTCAGGTTTATGGAAGATGGATTCAAAAAGGAAAAGATTAAAGACAGGCAGAAAAATTAGAAGGCTACTGTAATATTCCAGATGAGAAGCAATAAGGCCCTAAAAAGTAGTAGCTGCAAAATTGGAGAAAGGAATGGATGTAAGAGATATTGTGGAGATAGAATTGACAAAGTTTGTCAATCAAGGGGATGTGAGAGAGTTGAAGAGGTTACTGTGCCTTCTCACTGTGATCCAGCTCTGACCAGACTGGGGCCACAGTGAGAAGTTACAACCATCAAGATTCTCTTCCTTGTGGTCCCAGCTCTTCCCAGGCTAGGGCTACAGTGCCTTCTCCCTGTCATCCTAGCTCTGACCAAGCTGAGGATACAGTTAAAGATTAGAACCATTAAGATCCTTTACCATGTCATCCTGGCTGAGCTGTCAGCCTAAACTAAGGCTGCAGTGAAAAGTTAGAAGAATAATAAGGAATTTGAGTTAATCTCCCTGGTTAATCTAACTTGATCTGAGTTAATCTAACCTGGTAAAAGGAAAAAGGGGGGAGGCACAGCAGCTACATTGGGGCCCCACTGTCAACAGCTCTAGGTCCCTGGGTACCCTGAAGCCCATTCCTCTAGATAAGCAGATGAACCTCTCTTCTCAAAACCCCAAGTCCTTGCTCCCACACCACTGGAACGTGGAGTTTCTGCTCCAAGTTTCCTGAAACCAAGCAACCCAACCAACAAGCTTCTGGGTTCCTCAGGGACCCTCCTCCTTATTCACCAAAACCCCTTCCTCACAATGTACCCCTGGAGCTTTAATTCAGATGCTGGACTCTAAAATCTTCTGGTACTACCTGGTCCTTAGTTTCTCCCACACAAGTAGTGGTACCCTCTTTCTCCCTCCTTTCCAAATCGACCACCCCCACAACCAGGCTCTGAAACTGTGGGGAGATGAGAAAATGAAGTCAGAAGTCAACAAACCTCTACACTTGGTAAAACCAATCTTCTATCAATAATTTTTATATGTGATTGGGAAATTCAATTAATGTCATCTTACTGTTTGTGTTATTGTATTTCTACACTACAGTAAAATTCTTTCATGTTGTAAAACTTGAGTGACCATTGTGAGGCAGAAACAGTGTTAGACAAAGCAACTTTTAATCCGAATTTAGTTGAATCTAAAAGACAGTGAAAAAAAATTATTTAAAACCAGGTATCTTATTTTATTAAGTCCTGCTAATCCTGTCTTAAAGTTAAAACAAGTTGGCTCTTACTTATGAAAATTGTGAGATTGTTAATAAATTATTTGGGATTATTGTTATAATGTTAAAACTTAAAACTGATCCCACAGCAGCTCTAAGGGCTCCCTACTTCCCTCTCTTAGGAAGATGGTTAAGGTTGCCTCCAATGTAGTGCTATAGGGGGTGACTGGAGGCCACATGTGCCAGCTACCATATACGGGATCCTAAAAATAAAATACGGGAACCCTGAAAAATATCCTGGCAAAGAAAAAAAAAAAAGAAAATAAAGGACTTGCCACACAGAAAGTATGTGGCTTTCATCAGTCCAGAAGAAGAATATCATAGGGTAGGCAGGCAGATCAGCCCCTTTTTGGGGTCCCTATTGATTTCTCCTTATTTGTAAACTTGCCAAATCCCCAGAAACCATCTGGTGGGCAAGGTCATCAACACCCCTTCCCCCCCAAAAATAAAAGCTTGTTTGGGTTATGGAGTTCCTAAACAACGAACTTGGCTTACTGAGAAATGAAATATCTTATGTATGTAAGTCATGGTAAACTCTTACTGCTTCTTTTAGTTCCATGAGAGTAACAAAAACAAGCCCTAAGCTATAATTGGTGAGACTTGCCATTTGAGGTAAAAGATATTGGGATTGCAACTAGTTTTATTTTGAATTTGAATTTAGATATAGTTGTCTGCCTTAAATCAGTATCTGAGAGAGATGCCACAATATACTCAGAGGGAATCCTGCTACAGGTGAAGGTTTGCTTTTGGGAAAAGCTGAGAGGACAATTTTAGCCTCAGTCTAAAATGGGACCCTCCTGACTCAGTTTCCCCATTGTCCTCCTTTCAAAAGGAATGTTTTTCATCTGGCTATTCCTGAGTCAGTAAGCCTAAGGAAATCTCCCCTATAAGGCCACATTCATCTCTTCAGTGGCGTCCCACTGAAGGATGAAGAATTGAGTTCATAAAGAACTCCCCACAAAATTCCCAAGGAGAGCATCCTCTGTCTAGAGGGAATTTGCTAGCCACAAGGGCACAAGCAATCCAGTCAAGCCCTCCTAGGTGCTTGAAGGATCTCCTAGCTAAGAGAAGGGGAAAATATAGGCTTACCTTTGAATTAGAGGGGGTCCTAATCATCGACTTCTGCTCCATGTGGAGAGGGAGGTCAGAGTCAGAGACTCAGGACCACCCAAGGATGCCAAAAAACTGTTGTGGTAGGGGCTTTGCCCATCCAAAAACTGTTGTGGTTGCATGATGTATTGTGGTGAAACTGTCTTAAAGAATTCAGAGTCAGACCACCTCTAATCCAAGTATAGGCATTTAATGAGATTGACGCCTCTTGTGAAGCTGGCTAAATTCCAAGAGGAACCAGCAACTTTGCAGAAAGCAAGATGGATTTTTTTGGGTAAAGATGCAATTACACAACAGAAATTTACATAGAATAGAGGAGTATCATTAATATTAAAAAGGAAGATTAGGCAACAGAGGAGAGGTTTGTTAAGGGATTAGGTAATGGAGGAGGGGTCCCAGCTATGGTTTGGTGGTTAAACATTCTGGTCATTCTGCCCTCCAACTGGCTAGCTATTGTGGTCCTGTCTTGGGCTAGATGGATGATATGACTGTGATTGAATACAAGAACACACCAGTGACTGTTTCTGTGGGAAGTAAGAGTTCAGGGACATACCTATCGTTCCAGTGAGCAGTGAGGCAGATACAAAGGACATTGGGGGGGGAGGGGGGCTGGGGCTACGTAGGTGCAGTGGTCCTGCTGCTCAGTAGGGCCAGGCCTAGAATGAGGTTACAATATTGGGGCTGAGGGCAGTTTTATTAAGATTCCATCAGCATGACCAAGTGAAGGTTGGTTATGGATGGTACAAGGTCTTTAATGAACAAAAAAGAAGTCAGTGGAAAAAGGAAAATAGAAGACTGTAACGAGACTGGAGATGATAAAAGGAATCAACTCTCAGAATGAAAAGGGGGGGATGGGAACAAAAGCATGAATAAAGGGGTTGACCCTGGCAAGAAGGGTGAAGCAAAGGAGGAGAAAATGAAGGATGATTTCAATGTGTGGAATTGGGGAGAAGAAACTCAAAATTGATGGCTCTGATTTTCATGCCAAATTATTGTGGCAAACTATGCTCTCTGAGGAGAGAGCAGTGACTGGTATACATGACATGAAGGAAAAAGAGGTTTAGCACAGACAGTAAGGAGTATAAGTAACCAAGGACTTGAACTAACATTCTCTTTTTCATATTAAAAAACTAACAAAGTTATAATAGCCTGGAATGAGTCCCCAAATAGATTTAGGCAAGATCTTAAAATGTTACAAGGTACTAAAAGAAATATAAAGCACTGAAATATAAATCTCTGAGGAACAAGTTCTAAACATTGCTGCTAGTACATAATTATAAAATTTTCAGTTTAAAGGCCATCAGGGGATATGTACATACTCTCTGCCTTTTCTTTCTTGAAGTACTTCATTCCAACCAATAAAGCTCCACCAATAGCAAATGTGAATGCCAGGGACTTCCAGGAAACAGGCTACTAGGACAGAAATTTCAACAGTAAAAATAATAGGATATCTACTGATTTTATGATAATAAAACTAAAGAGAGTACAAGTGGAATAAAATCTATACTTATACAAATATACATAAGTCCCAATAACCAACCCAGTTATTTGATACAATGTATTTGAACTTACATGTTTCCATTTACTCTTTGATGCTTAAATGCAAAGGAATACTCCTACAGAATCAAATACTGTACTCTGATACAAGCAAAAATAAACTGTAGATGTTAGTCATAGTCCCTCAAGGAGTAGTAAAATTGATACAAGGCAACTCCACTTCGAAGTGCTACCATCTCTTCTCATTTCCAGTGACTATCAATTCTATCATTTGTGATCATATTGATTTCTCATTCAAGAAATGGATCTTGCCTGTGTGTTATCTAAGATAAGGTTATCTGAAATTTAATTTAAAATAATATCCTTAGGATTACAAGTAGTACAAATTGTAGGAAAAATCATGAGTCTTGAATCTTTCTTCCCAGATAAAAGCTATGATTTCCTCTTAGTAACATGAAACATTATTTTGGCCTATAAGATATTTAATTCTCCTACAAAAGATAGTGGCTCCATGAAAATGCTATATATGAAAAGAGAAACAAACATGAGGTCAGAAGACACAGGTTTGAATCAAATCTGTACAAAGGTATCACCATCTAATTTGTTTGGGTATGATTTCAGCTGTCTTAATAGTTCAGAGGATTTAGAATTAGAAAAGACCCAGCAATCAAGTCTAAGCCCCTCATTTTTAAGGAACAGCAAACAAAGGCACAGAGTAGTTCATTTAAGTGGCCTGCCCAAGGTCAAACAGCTTTTCACATCCTATGCAGAAGTTTCTTTTTTTGCTGTTGTTGTCAAATTTTTTATGAGTCTTTCACATTTAAAGATCTATCATAATGGAATCATGGCTGAACATTAGATGATTCTGTTAAGAATGAATTTCTAATCTAAAATTACTCTAGATTATTATGTTTAAGCATGCTTAAGTAAAAAGTCAAACACTGCAGTGTCATATATGTTCTAGAACAAGAATCAGCAGTAGACCATGAGACTTTCAATGCAATACACACTCATAGCAAGGATTGCAACCCGTGGAACATGAATGGGGATGGACCTGTAGGGCCTATCTTATAGGTTAGGTGCAAAAACTCCACCAACAATTTCTAGGAAAATGTGTGGTCTAAAAGTCTTGGCACTTTGAAGTGAGGAACAATTTCCTTCTTGTCCACTAAGAAGGGCCACTGACTCAGTGGACCTTTAATAAGACATGATCCTTACCTTCCTCCGTTTCTCTCTTTCAGTCTGAGTGAAGCAGTACTATTTAGCCTCTCTCTGGAAGGCTGGAAATAGGGTTGGGGCCCTTCCCTTCACCCCCCTTCCTGAAGCACGGCAACTGCTCCCATGTGGCACATAGAGCAGTGGCTCATCTAAACGAGCTTGAACCTGAGCCTGTGACTGACGTTTTTTTGCTCTATGTTTCTTTCCCAAGCTAAAAGAATAACCAGATAGTGATTCTGAGATGAATGTTTCCACCATTGGAGACAGCTTAGTGAGTTCAAGAAGTTGGAGCTCCTGGGTCTCTCGGTCAGGGCTGTGGCAGCAGGTGAGCATTCTGCACTTTTGGAAAATGTAACCACCAGCAGGAGGATGGGTCTAGTATAGTCTAGCTTGCCAGAAGACATGTACCTTCTCATGCTTTTCTTGCTTCTTGTATCTGAATGTCAAATTTTCTATTCAACTCTGGTTTTTCATCAAGAACGCTTGAAAGTCCTCTATTCCACTGAATGACCATATTTTCCCCCTGAAATATGATACTCAGTTTTGCTGGGTAGGTGACTCTTGGTTTTAATCCCAGATCCTTTGACCTCCAGAATATCTTATTCCAAGCCCTTCAATCCCTCAGTGTAGAAGCTGCCAGATCCTGGGTTATCCTGATTGTGTTTCCACAATACTCAAATTGTTTCTTCCTGGCTACTTGTAATATTCTCTCCTTAATCTGGGAATTCCAGAACCTGGCTATAATATTCCTAGGAGTTTTCTTTTGGGGATCTTTTTCAGGAGGTGATCGATGGATTCTTTCAACCTCTGTTTTGCCCTCTTGTTCTAAAACATCAGGGCAGTTTTCCTTGAGAAGTTCCTGGAGGAGGATTTCTAGGTTCTTTCTTTGATCATGGCTTTCAGGTAGTCCAATAATTTTTAAATTATCTCTCCCTGGATCCATTTTCCAGGTCAGGGTTTTTTTCCATGAGATATTTCACATTGCCTTCTATTCTTTCATTTGTTTGGATTTGTTTAACAGCATCTTGATTTCTCATAAAGTCAGTAGCTTCCATTTGATCCAATCTAATTTTGAAGAAATGATTCTCCTCAGTGCACTTTTGAGATTCTTTTTCCATCTGGCAATTCGGCTTTTTAAGGCATTCTTCTCCTCATTGCCTTTTTGAGCCTCTTTTGCCATTTGAGTTAGTCTATTTTTTAAGGTAGTATTTTCCTCATTCAGGCTGTTGACTCTCATTTCATAATTTTCTTGCATTGCTCTCACTTCTCTTCCCAATTTTTCCTCCACTTCTCTTATCTGCTTCTAAAGGTCCTTTATGGCCTGTAACCAGCTCATATTTTCCTTTGAAGCTTTTGGTGCAGGAGTTCTGACTTCACTGTCTTCCTCCTGTTCCATGCTTTGATCCTTTTTGTCCCCAAATGGTGGGTTCTTCTGTTTGTTTTGCTTCCTTTGCCTGGTCATGTTGCCACTCAATTACTTGACTTTTGGGCTTTTTGCCACAGTAGACTCTGCCACCAGACAGGGGAGCTTTCGTCCTAAACGCTGGGGTTTTCTCAGCTGCTGGAGGTATTAGGTGGTGCCCTCTCTGAAGCCTCCACATGCTCTGGCAAGCTGGTCTCACACCCCAGGACCTCCACCCTAGACTACAAAAGCAAGAGAGATTACCCCTCAGACTGGTCGCTTGGTCCCCCTATACTCTGCAGGCCAGGAGCTAAAGCTTCCAGGGTGGCTGAGCTGTAGCCCTCAGCAACTTCTTGCCCAGGGGGAGAAAGGCAAAGCACTCCCAACTACTGGGTCCCAAAGCCCACACTGCACTGACCTCTCACTTTGATCTTAAGCATCTATGTGTTGATAATTCTGGATCGCCACAGCTGCTGGTGATCTGGAGTCCTTTCAGCTGGCAGCTAGTCAGGCCCGCCCTGGGGCTAAAACCTTGGAGTGGAGCTGGGTTAGGTAGGCTCCCAGAGAGCTGCCCTGTCCGCTTTCTGCCGGCCTGCTGGGCTGTCCTCAGCGGGAAGTTAGCTTCTCTGTGTCATTTTGTGGGTTCTGTAGCTCCCAAGTTTGTTCAGAGTCCCCTTTTACATGGATTGGAGGTGGTGAGAGTTGGAGCCCAGCGGCGGTCCCACCTTGATTCCGCCCCCTATGCAGAAGTTTCTTAACCTCTGAGTCTTTTCCTTCATCAATAAAATGGTGACAACACTACCTACCTAAAAAGGTTATCATAAGTAATGTGTACTATACTTTGTGAATACAAGGGATTATATAAATGAGATGTGTGTGGTTTAGAAAACAAAAGAAAACCCTATTATTAGTCTAAGATTAGAAGTAGCATGGAATAGTGAGTAGAAAAGAAAGTCAACATTGGAGTTAGAAAGATCTCGGTTCAAGTCCTAAGTCTGACACATAGAAGCTGTGTGGCTAAAGAAAGCCACACAGACCTTAACCTCCCAGAACAGCTGTTGATCTCCAGTGATGAAAGAAATTTCCTATACCAATGAAATCACAGGTCCTAACCCACAGGAAAAAAAAAGTCTTAAGTACTTGTGGATGTTACTCCACAGGATTCACAGGATTATAGGAAGAAACTTTGTAAACCTTAAGTACTATAAACAAGTAACACGTTGTTAAGTCAGTCAAAGACATTTATTAAGCCAGATACATTCCTAAGAGCTGGGGATACAAACAAAAGGCAGTCCCTGCTCTCAGGAGCTCACAGTCAAACAGGGGAGAGACAATTATGTACAAACAAGCTACATACAAGATAAATTAGAAATAATAAACAGGGAGAAGGCACTAGAATTAAGCTGGGGGCGGGGTCAGGAAAGGGTCACTGAAAGTGAGGTTTTAGCTTAGCCTTGAAGAAGCAAGGAAAGCTGGGAGCAATGCTGAGGAGCAAGAGAATTCCAGGCATGGGGGTCAGCCACGAAAATGCCCAGTTAGGAGATGGAGCATCTGGTTCGAGGTCCAACCAGGAGTCCAGTGTCACTGGACCGAGGGGAGGGTACTGGACTGAAGAAAAATTGGGGGAGGGTCACGTTATGAAAGGATTTGAACTCCAAAATGAACATTTTAAACTTTTTTTGCTCCTAGAGGTGATTATTATCAATGATAATAATGATAAAGGATGAGCTGAACGGCCTCCTCTCTGGGATTGTGGAAAGAATCGACCACTGAGTCTGAAAGACTCATCTTCCCCTTAAATCTGACCTCAGATACATACTAGCTGTGTGACCCTGGGCAAGACACTTAACCCTGTTTCATCAGTAAAATGAGCAGAAGAAAATGGTTAAACTATTGTGAGGGTTCTGGCCAGGCGCGGCTTGAAAAAATGAAAAGAAGGGGGAAAAAGAGGGAAGGGAACGCGGAAGCTTGAAAGCTTCTTTTGGAACACAGCAGACTGGGCCCGGACCCAGGTTTACTTACCCCGGCCGCGCGGGGGCCACTCGGGTCCTTGGTCCCTCGCGGGGGCGGGCCCGCAGTGGAGAAAGGCCGGCTCCCGCAGGGTCCATTTACGACACCCGCTGCCTCCCAAAGAGACAGAGGCTGCATGGCCAGATTCCCCCCGGCCCAGCTAGGCCCCAGGGGGGGAATTCCTCCTGCACCAACCGGACTCAGGAGGTCTCCCTTGCTCCCCGGTGCCCAGCTTCGGCACCACAGTTCTCGCAGCGATTGTTTCCCAGGGCGCCCGCGAGGGGCCACAAAGCCCCTGCAGGACCACCGCGCCAACATGGAGCTACCCATTGGCTAAGTGGACAGGACATCCGCGGCGTGTACAGCAGGCCGCTTTAACTTCCGGCTGAAAGCAAAAGTCATTGTGGGGCCACTCTCTCCTGCTCGGTGTCGCACTCGATGGTTCCGTCGGAAATGTAGTTCGTCTTCCGGGTCGTCAAGGTTTGCACCAGTCTCGGTGGTAGGAAGCGGTAAGTTAGACTCTGTAGGCGCTTGTGGGCTGGAGCTGGGTCTTTCTTTAGTGTGTGGGCTTAGCTTCCCAAGCCTCCTTGTGAATCGGGCGAATCGCTGAAACATGCAAGGATGGGTGGAAAGAGGGAGAATGAGGCGGCTCCTTGGGAACCGCCGTACCGCCGGATGGAGCGAGAATGGTCGGGAAATATGTTTCTGGAGGGACGGGCCTCCCGTCAGCCCTTCTGACCACCCACTTTTGAGATCCATTGGCGCAGCTCTCGAGAAGGGTCTGGCCTCCAAAACCATCTGTCAGAGTCATTGTGGGTCATTATAGACATTGCGCTAGCCTCTAGTATTGTCCATCCCCTACGCCGTTCAGCTGTCACTGTAGATGAGTGTGGTAGAAAGAACACCGGATTTGGAGTCAGGAAAGTTCATTCCATTTCTAAGTTATTTTGGGCTCCTGTTTTCCTTATCTGTAAAATGAAGGGGTTGGATGATTTGTAAGGTTATCTCCAATTATGGTTATTCTGCCCTGTTCTGAACGTCATTTGACTCTAAAATTAGGGAATTAGACTAAGATGATTCATTTATTCAATAACTACTTTTAAAACTTCTGCAAAGTGCAGTTCTGTCCTAGGTACTCGGGAGAGGAAGGGCTACGCTGTTACAGTTTAAAATAGGTTGCTTTTCTTGGCGAACTATGTAGGTATAGGACTGATAAGATGTTACACAAGCTTTTGCAGTAATAAAGATCTTGGCCACTTTTATAACATAAGATAGTATAACAAAAATGTCGTAAAAGAATGACAAAAGTGCTTCAGGGTGTTGGAGAATGCAGTTATTTCACCTCTTTGGGACTCATTTTCATCCACCATAAAACAAAATAGTTGGACTAGATCCTTAGGTGATTCCACAATCATCTATTATTTTCAAAACATTGTATTGGGTGGGTAAGGATAAAGAATATTAAGGCCTCCTGCCCTCCCAGAGCTTTATTTCCAAACTTCTTTCTAGGCCTACAGTTACTATAAGAAAAAAAAAAACCCCTTTGCGAACTGTTTATATAAATTATATTCTTTCTCTAGCCTTCTGTTGGGAGAAATCATTGGGGGAGGAAGGGAGGTGAAGTAAATTGGCTTCATAGTTTGTAATTTAGATATTGGAAAAATAATAGGATTTCCACTGAGGTGAAGGGGCTTGAGAGTATGAATTTGAAGGCATAAAAATCTGAAGCATTTGCTTCTGGCATGAGTGTCAAAAGGAGAGAATAACCAGTTTTCTTTGAAGATTGGTTAGATGAGGGAAGGTCTTGGCCTACATTCTGTTAGATTTCAGTCTCTCTTTTACTGGGTTTTGTTTTTATCCCCTGCATTTAGCATAGTGCTTTGGCACATTGTAGGCACTGAATAAATATTTATTGACTAACTTCCCTCATGGAATTTCAGAGTTGAGAAAGAACTCTGGCATTCAAAACTCTTCACAACTCCAACTTTCTAGCCTTATTGTATATTATTTATCTTTGTCAATGTACTTTATTATCCAGTCAAACTAGCCTTCTTACTTGTAGCCCATACATAACATCCCATTCACCCCAGCCCATGTTTTGGCACTTGAATTGGTCAGTCCCTCATTGTCTGGAATATAGTCACTCCACTCCTCTTAGAACCTCTAGTTTGCTTCAAAACTTGGCTCAAGCTCCACCTGCTACATATGGTCTTTGTTGATCATTCTCAACTGCTAAGGTCTTTCCCTATCAAAAATTAATTTGTATCTTTTGTATATTTCTATATAAGTACATGATCTTGTCTCCATTAATATAATGCAAGCCCAGGTAAAAGGAATATTTTTTTTCTTTGTATCCTCAGTACCTAGCACAGTAGGAGCTTAATAAATGCTTGTTGATTGATTGTTAGACTGTCACATATAAAAATAGTGCTCTTAAGAGGCGTACCATCATGACAAGGAGTTTATTTTTGTTTCATTAGTGTTGGATTCCTAAAAAGCTATAGACATTTGCTAAATAAAGGATGGTCCAAGATAAAGATTGAAGTCTTTGGTAATAGAATTCTAGGTATCAGTCCTTTTATTTCTCCCCCTAGCTATTCCCAGACCCCTAGAACATATTTTATACCATCCACCACACTAGCATGAAACCATGATGGGCAGGGGATGTACCATATACCTTGCCACTGTGCATTTAACATGACAGATGATTTAAGCTGATTCAACCTCAGGATTAGAACTAAATGAGATACTTTTAGTATACCTATCACAAAAGGAAGTTGACTCAGTAGTATGGAAAACATATTCAGAAAAGGTCAGTGTTAGTTCAGTTGAGGTTTGTTACCCTGTGCTTGGAATTTGTCAAGAACTGGGTCAGAAGAATGTGTTGACATACTACAGGGGTGTTAAGGGCAGACATGAATTGGATGGCACCCTGTTCAGAGGGTACAGAAATTAAAGGAAGGACTCATAGGTCATTCAACAATTTTTTTTTTAAGCAATAGGGGTTAAGTAACTTGCTCAAGGTTACACGGCCAGTTATTTCTGGGTGTGGTGCTAAGTATCTGAGCCCAGATTCGATCCCCAGGTCATCCCAACACTGGGGCCGATGCTCTTACTCGCTGAGCCACCTGACCGCCCCTCATTCAACAATATAAAACAGATGTTATATCAGTGACAGGCCAGCATTTAGCTTGGATAGACAGCCACCCCCACACCCATATCTTCATATATAAATGTATCTGTTGGCAAGATAGGTATGTATGAATGGTAAATTGAATGGTTTTGGGACATCCTCCAAGTCTGAAGGACCCTAATCTAACATGGGTGGCCCTTAAGTGATCAGAAAACCATGCCAATACACCTAGAGGCTACAATGTCAAGAGAAGCAGCTTGAACTTTGATTCAAGTTTGATTCACCCCTAGTAGGGTCTGTCCTTTGTAACTTCCTCTGAATGAACCTCTCCTACTGGCCTGGTGCCGAATTTCCTTATATAGTTTTACTAGGACACCACCCCCACCCTAGCTATAAGTTGACCAGCCTTAGCCTTCTTATCAACTTCTTGTTTTAGGAGTCACATCCAAGTTTCCCCAAAGGAGCAGGTATCATAGTCCTCAGCCACAGCACCCATGATCACGGTAAAGACCATGACTATAAGTATCGCATGATTTTTGATCGCAAAATGTATCAGATTCTGCAAGTAGAGAACAGAACTGAAACATTTATTTAGACACCAGAAGACCGAATCCCAAAATCAGTAAACCGATTCCATCACAATACCGAAGATATTCAGAAGCCATAATAAGGCTGAGAGCCACGGCATCCTTCAGCCTTCCCACAAACCAATAGGAGATCAATATTTACTCACAAACCTCTCTAGCTGCTTAATGAGCCTCCTCTCCCCCAATGTCTGGCTTGCTCTGAACCAGCTTCCTGTGGGCTCTGCTTCCCTTCAGCAAAACTCCTCCCACCACAGGCTCCATGTGACTACATTCAGCCTATCAGGGGGCAGAGTTTATCTTCACAGCAGGGAAGCTTCCTGTGGTCTCTGCTCCCCTCTAGCAAATTCCCTTCATCACAGGCTCCATGTGATTACATTCAGCCTATTAGGGGGCAGAATTTAGTTTCATAGCAGGGGAGGTCTTCAAACTCCCCCCTAGGTCTATTAAGGGGCAGGGAAGAGCTTAAAATTCCCATTCCCATTTACAGGCCCTTTTCCTTAGAACATATATTTGCACTTACAGCCTTCTTTGTCCTCAGAGCTACTGCTATCTTTATCTGTTGAACTGCCCACACCTAGGGAGAAAGACCCCTTGCTAAAGACTGACACCACTCAGTCAACAAGCACTTGTTAAATGCTTACTATGGGCCAAGCACTGTGCTTAGAGCTGGTTATACAAATACAAGCAAATAAAAAGATGGTTCCTGCCTTCAAAGAGCTTACATTCTAATGGGGGAAGGCAACACAGAAAAAGATGTGGAAAAGGTGGGAGGTAAGGGGGTAGACAGGAAGTTACCCAGTATGCAGGGGCATAATGGACATCTGGATTGAAGTCTGGTGAGAAATGAAGATATGGTTGGCCCAAGTGCCCCCCATATGTGGAGGTTCTGGGAGGAGTCAATCATACAGAGAGTATTTTCAAGGGGTGGATTCTAAGGCTGAAATAAACTTCCAGGATAAAGAGGTTTCTGGGGCATGGTAGAAAAGTCCAGCATGCATCCTGATGAGAAACGACCATTCAAATGGGGCTTTACCCAGAAGGTGGTATCTAATTGTCCCATAGGCACCCTGGTTGTAAGCTCTAGCAGGCTGTATGTAGGGATGGTGGTAGTGCATATATGTCCAGTCTATCAAACCCATTCCTTTTAGTAGCTTCACCTCTCTTGCAGTTCCCTATGAGGGTGCTGGCTGCAACAAGAATTCATCTTTATGGGACCAGATATGAGTAACTCCTCATCTCAGTCCTTAAAAAAAAGGACAAAGGGCAGTCTCTATCAGAGTCCTTAATTGATTTGGCTGACTCTGTAAAAGTAAGTTCCCAGAGAACTTCTGAAGCCTATGGAGTTCTGCTGTGGAGAGAATTTCTCCATTAGTTTCATTAGACTACACCCTCAGGTGGCATTGCTACAGTGACTCATTAGGTTGCTGTTTAAATTTCTTTTTCAATTTCTGTCATTTCTCGGTGGTGAAAGCTGGCTCACTCCTCTTCCCTCAGTGGAGGAAATCCCATTCCATGTATAATAACAGGATAAACCTGGGGCTTTCTTATCACCAGTGAGAGTTTCCAAGTCTCTCCCTTTTTACTTCTTTCATTCTCATGTGTTATGGCTCTGTTTCCTCCATTTCCAGGCTTAAGGAGTTATGGCTACAGTTTTTTAATCTGCACCTCAATCAACGGAACTTCCTTTACTTCGTCTGTCACCAGCTCCATTGATCCATTAGTTGCCCTTTTGCCTTTTTTATATGGTCCTTAAAAACCAATAGTTCTGTCTCTAGGTGTTAAATGTGTTGAACCACTTTACTTTCCATCTTATGTTGACAATCCAACTTACATAGGATGGTCAACAACAACCAAGGAATGCTGCACCTGGTATTACTTTACCCTTCTTTTAACATCTCCTCTCTTTACTTCCTCCCTCTTCTCTCTAAGCTAATTGCTTTGCCTGCCCAGGGATCTCCTGCTTCCTGTTCCATTGAGGAGACACCACCTTTTCCTGGGTGCCATGGTGCTGTAAACATACATCCGATTACCTTATCCTTTGTATTTGCATCCCCCTTACCCCACTTTATCCATGGTCACAAGGCCATCATCATTCTAATTACTGATTGTGCTAGATGTGAAGAAGCAGGCCTGACTCAGGCTGACATCCTGGTGTAATGTCAGGATTCAACTAGGCACTTACAGATAATTTAATAGTTGACAAAAAAAAGGTTTATGTTTTGATAAGAGCATAGAAAAAGAATCAACAAAGACACTCCAGTACATAGAAGCAGAAACACACACACACACACACACACACACACACACACACCTCTCCATATGGAAATGCATCTGGTTAACAGAATATCCATCAAGTCTCAGGTGCCTGGACCCCCCAATATGGGTAGCCCTTTTTATATTCTCAGGTGACTGAAGACATGCCAATACAGCTACAGCTACAGTTCTATCACTCTGAAACAGTAAACTGAAAACTTGTAGGTCCCCAGCCTATTTCTCAGATCCTGAAATAACACAATATTCAATAGCCTCTAGAAAGCAATAACATGACCAGCTTAATTAAGCCTTCCCTCTAGAAGTGCTGTGGAGACCAACCCTAATTTCAAATCTGAGGTCAGGAAGTAGACTAGAAGAATGAGCAAACAAAACAATCCCATCAAAAAGAGAGAAAGGGATGCTCTAGACACAAACCCAGAAGCACTCAAAGAATAAACATTTATTAAGCTTCTATTGTGTGCTAGGCTCTGTGCTAAGACTAGGGATACAAAAGGAGGTAAAAGACAGTTCTTGCCTTCTAAGTACTTACAGTCTAATGAGAGAGCCAGTGTGTTAATATATATGTAAAGCAAGTGATATACAGGATGAACAGGGAATAATGGAGAGAAGGCATTAGAATTAAGATGGGTTGGAGAAGGCTTCCTGTAGAAGGTGGGATTTTAGTTAGGACTTAAATGAAGCCAGGGAGATCAGCAGAAGTAGAGTATAGGGGGCAGCTAGGTGGCACAGTGAATAGAGCACTGGCCCTGGAATCAGGAGGACCTGAGTTCAAATCCGGCCTCAGACGCTTAACACAAAACTAGCCGTGTGACCTTGGGCAAGTTACTTCACCCCAATTGCCCTACCCTCCCCCCTCCAAGAAAAAAAAAAGCAACAAAACAAAGAAGTAGAGTGTGGGAAAGAAAGCATTCTAAGCATGAGTGTAGGAAAGAAAGCATTCTAAGCATGAGGCACAGAGAAAATGCTCAGAGCTGAGATGCAGTGTCTTATTCCTGGGACAACCAGGAGGCCAGTGTCACTAGATGGAAGATTTGAAGATTACAAGTCAAGGAGGAAGGTATAAGAACACTAGAAAGGAGAGGATGAGGTTATGAAGGACTTTGAATGCCAAACAGAACATTTTGCATTTGATCTTGGAGGTGATAGGAAGCTACTAGAGTTTATTGAGTAAGGTAACAGGGATAAGTGACATGATCAGACCTGTGCTTTAGGAAAATCACTTTAGTGGCTGAATGGAAAATAGATTAGAGTAGGGAGATACTTGAGGAAGGTAGACTCACCAGGTATCTACTGTAATAATCCAGGGATGAGGTGATTAAGGGCCTGCACTAGATTGGTTGGCAGTGTCAGAGGATAGAAGGGGAGATGCTGCAAAGGTGAAATTGTCAGGTCTTGGCAAGAGCTTGGATTTGGGGAGGTGAAAGATAGTGAAGAATCTGGAATGACTCCTAGATTGTGAGCCTGTGAGGTTGGGAGAATGGTATTGCCCTCTACAGTAATTAGGGAAGATGTGGGGATTGGGAGGTAAGAGGTTAAGGGGAAAGATAACGAATTTTGTTTTGGACATAGTGATTTTTAGATGTCTTACTGGACATCTAGTTTGAGATGTCTGAAAGGAGATGCAAGATTGGAGGTCATCAGAGAGATTAGGAATCATTAAATCCATGGGAGTTTATGACATTACCAGGTGAAGTAGTATAGAGGGGAGAAGGGAAGAGGACCCAGGACAGAACCTAAGGGACATTTATGGTTAGAGTGCATGAGTTCTTTGCTGGAAAGAACCAGCAAAGGGGGCAGGAGTGCTCAGAAAGATAGAAGGAGAACTAGGAGAGAGTGAAAACCTAGAGAGAAAGGGAGTACCAAGGAGGGGAGAGTGATCAGCAGGGTAAAAGGCTGCCAAGAGGTCAGGGAGAATAAGGATTGAAAAAAGGCCACGGGATTTGGCAGCAAAGAGATCATTAGTAATTTTGGAGAGAACAGTTTTGGTGGAATGATAAAGTCAGAAACTAAATGATGTAAGGATTTAAGAAGAGACTGACAGGAAAAGAAGTGGAAGCACCTACTGTAGATGGCCTTTTTGATGAGTTTAGCTACTAATGGCAGAAAAAATATAGGATAATAGCAAAGATGGAAGGATCAAGTAGGAGGTTTTTTTCAAGATAGGGAAAACATAGACATATTTGTAAGCAGTAAGAAATGAACCAGAAGAATGAGAGAGAGATTGAAAATAATTGAGAGTGAAGATGGCATAGAGTTTGTTGAAGGAGATGTGATTGAATGGAAAGCAAGTGGAGAGGTTATTTAGTCTGAGTAAGGAGACAGAGGTGAAGGAGGAGATATGGCAGAAGGTATATAAGTGGTCTGCATTGAGGAAGAGGGGGGAAGAGGAAGTTCCTGGCAACCGACGTTTTTTTTTCTGCAAAATATGAAGCAAGATTCTTAGCTGAAAGACTTAGGGAAGGGGGAACCAAGGGAGGTTTAAAGAGGATGAAAAGGCTGTAAGAATCATTGTGGAGAATGGGATAGTGAATTGATAAGGGATGTATAGTATGATTTTAGTATATATATAGTATGGCAGCTGTGAGGTTGCCTGCCCTTTTGAGATTATGTAATACAAATTTATAGTGGATCCATTCATGATTTTCATGCATGATTTTCTTTACCTTTATTTAGCAGCATGTGTATAGAAGTGAAGGCAACAAATGGTGGCAGTGATCCAAGGCTGACAATTGGCTGGATGTAATCAGTGATTTGGAGATAATCTTGGTAGATAGTTTGAGGTACTGGTTTATACCTTGTTTTTGCCAGAATACAATTTTCCCAACAGTTAATAACAAAGACAGTTGTTTTTGTTTTTTGAATACTGAGGTTTTATCTCAGTTACATGAGGTAACTGTGTTTTTTGGTATCTTTATATTATGTACCTAACCTGTTCCATTAATCAACCTATTTCTTAACTCTGTATCAGACTATTTCAATAATTACTACTAGTACAGTTTGAAATCTGGTATTGCTTGAGCCCATTCTTTCCCACCTTTAGTAATCCTTTGGCAGTTTGATTAGTATGGTACTGAGTAAGTAAATTAATTTGGGTAGTACTGCATGTTAGCTCATCCTACCCACAATAAATTAATATTTCTCCAATATTTAGATCTATCATTAGTTGTACAAAGAGTGTTTTGTATTCATATAGTTCCTATCTATGTTTGGGTAAGCAGACTCCTGAGAATTTTTGTAGTTATCTTAAAAAATAATTTCTCTTTATCATTTCCTACTGTATCGGGTTTTTGATATACAGAAATACTGATGATTTATGTGGGGTTTTTTTTATGTTCTACAACTTAACTGAAGTCTCTAAACCATCATAAGGTTTGCTAAAAGTAGTCTTTTTTTTCCTCTTTGCCTATTTTTGGCTTTAGAGAGCTACGTCTTATATCTAGAAAAGAATGGTTTATCCCTGTGTTGTCTAATAATGCCATTTCCAGAGGCATCACCAAAAACATGGAGGACACAATGAGCTCACCTTCCTCTGCACCTGGGCCAATCCCCCCAGGTCAAGGAGATCATTCCATTGCCAGATGATGGCTATGTCACTTGTGGTAGGCCAGAAGAGGTTGATTTCTTTTGTTATTGTTAGCAGTTGAGCACAGTTTCCTGGTTTTGGTCTTCCTTATGTCTAAAGCCTCAGGTCTGTGTCCTCAGGCAATGAAGAAACTATCAACTACCATAGCTAGCCTAAATATATTGAACTAATGAAATCTCAAGGCCAGTTTTTGTACTTTTTAAAAATAATTAGTTTGATCTGGACAGTGCTTCCACTATATCATTGGAATACACTGGCTGTCCATTGGTTATTCCTGTCTTTATAACTGGACCTTTTTTTTTGGGGGGGGGGGTCATACATTTCTTTGAAAGAGTCTTTATATACCAAATATAAAATGAGGACTGTAGTAATTGCAGCCCTCCAAAATGTTAACCTCAGACCAACTTCCCAGGCACCAATAGTAATGTTGCTATAATGTTATTACAACACACAAAACCATTGTGGGAAAACTTCAAATAAAATATAGTTTTGTTACAACTTTAAAAAAGTTTTTACATCACTGTTACATCACAATAATCTGTCTGTTCCCACAAAGAACCCTCCCTTGTAACAAAGAAGTATAGTTAAGTAAAACAAATCAAATTTGCCATTCCTGACAATTCCTGACTCATTCCTCACCTACAGATCACTGTGCCTCAACTGAAAGGAGGGGGAGGTATATTTCACTGTCATTCATCTAAAGTTAGCAGTAGTCATTACATTTATCAGTTCTGATATTTTTTTAGTATTGTTTTCCTTTACATTATTGTGGTCATTTTGTAAATTGCTTTCCTTACTTTGTTCTACATCACTACATATAGGTTCTCACAAGTTTCTCTGATTTCTTCTGTTCACTCCTATCTTTTTCTTGTAATGACATACTATTCCATTATATTCATACATCATAAGTTTGTTCAGTCATTCCCCCATGGATGAATACCTACTATGTTACCAGTTTTTGCTACCACAAAAAAGCACAGTTAGGTCCTGATTGATGGAATAATGAATTCTATCAAGTGATCACATTATTTGAAAGTAGATTACATATTTCCATTGGACTGGAGTCAGTTACTACATTTTACATAATTACAACTTCAAATAGTGTGAATTTGACCAGATACAACCTGCTATAAATATTTTTGTATATCTGGACAAATATTTCAATTTTACTTCTTTGGTAATATATCTGGTAGTATAATCTTTGGGTCAGGGCATATAGTATGTGTGTGTGTGTGTGTGTGTGTGTGTGTGTGTGTGTGTGTGTG
>NW_027187380.1:34615409-34697834 GCF_028583685.1 Petaurus breviceps papuanus
TGTGTGTGTGTGTGTGTGTGTGTGTGTGTGTGTGTGTGTGTGTGTGTGTGTGTGTGTGTGTGTGTACATACATATACTTTCTCTCTCTCTCTCTTTAGGAACTTTTGTAGTATAGACCTAAATTGTTTCCAGAGTGGTTGGAACAGTTTGCAACTCCCAAATTGATAGTGTGCCTATCAATTCAATTTAGCAAAAATTTATTAAGTGTTCATTGTGTGCCAGGTAGTGTGATATGTGATAGTGAAGATACAATGACAAAAACAAAACAATCCCTGCTTTTTATTATGGTTATGTTATTATTTATAATGTATTATGGTTAGGGCAGGAAGGTGAGGGAAGATAACGATATACACACAAGGGTGAGTAAACACAAAATAATTTTCTGGGAGTGGGGAAAACACTGACAGTTTTTCTTATATCAGGAAGGGAAACACGTGGTAAAATAATGAAAAGAGCACTAGCTCTAGAATCAGAGGACGTGTTCAAATTCTGCCTCTGTACTCTTGTGCAAATCATTTAAATCCCTGGACTGCTTACTCTTATGTAAAATAAAGGCATAGGAGTAAATTGCCTAAGGAGTGCCTTCCAGTTCTAAATCTGTGATTCATTGAGGGTCTTATTTTTGAGGTAGCACTTGATGTGATCCTTGAAGAGAGCTAAGGAGTAGAGGCTGATGTCAAAAAAAGCATTCCATACATGGAGGTCAGTTTGTGTAAGGGCCCAGAAATGTAAGCTAATTTACCAGATTGTCAGAAGAGAAGGAAGAATAAAACCATTCTGCTATTGTAATAAGCAGGGATAATGGGGATAAAGATAGGGACAGGACCTGTGATTTCATTGTTATAGGGGAGACCACCTCAATGAGGAGATTGAGGAATGCATCAGTTTGTATCAGGAATCAGGAGCTTTGAAAGGATCTTTGAAAAAAAATCCCTCTGTGAAAGTGTGTTTGTAGGAACTACTAGTTTATCATAGTCACTGAAATAAATATTTGGTTTGCAAATAAAGCAAGACAAAAATTAAAACAATCTATTCAGTTAAGATTTTTATGAGAAATTAGATACTAATTTAGAGCATTTAACATTTTTTATCTTCACTTTAGTCTCAAGAGCAATTATGTCTTCCTTATAGTTTTTCTACTTTCATAGAGAGAAAGGGCTTTGATCCCATCTCTGACACTTACCTGCTATGTAAACTTGCACATATCACTTAAACTCCTTGTGCCTCAATGTCTTCATCTGTAACATTAAGCTGTTGCACTAAATGCCTTCTGATTTGTCCCTTTCAGATCTGGAGCTATAATCCTAAAATGACTGGCATTCAAAATTCCAGCTCTATTGCTCTTTGAGATAAAATGTCAGGTAGATCTCTATAAAAAGACTACTTGCTCTATATTCATTGCTTCTGCCACGTGAATGATACAAAAGGTTCTCTTGAAGCTATAGACTTAGGAGTGCTGTTTTGCTTGGTTTTCCTCAACAGGCCTCCTCTAAAAATGTTACATAAATTATTATATACTAAACCACTTGTTTAGTATGCTAGAAATTACTGCAGTGTGAGAAATCAGAGTAAAAACTTTATATAATATAGTCAGGAAAAATACAAGTATAGTTGTAAAATAGAAGTTTGTCTAGATTAATTGGTAAGTTTGAATTCCCTCAGTATCACTATGATTTACATGGCAAGACACCTAGAAGACTATTTTTTATTCTGTTCTAGTCTTTGAGGATCAAGGTGCTTTTAATACCAGGCAAAATCCCTAGCTTCAGCCAAATTACTTGCTGCTGTGTCTTCTCTGGTTTCCATTCTCAGAAGTCTCTTTCCTTAGGCATCTAGCCAGCACTATCTTGCCCAATACTTTCTACATAGTAAATGCTCCATAAATGTTTGTGAATTGAAAAATCACCTTCTTTAAATAATTATATCTATCTCCTGCTTTGATTAATTAGTATCCAGACTTTCTCTCTCATTTCTGTTCATCTTATTATAATAATTCCCTTTTTTCCCAAATTTTGTCTATATTCAGTTTATCCACTTTCCATTCTTCCTAGCCCCCTGGTTATCTATAGAGTCAGCATGGAAAAATGGAAGGAGCACTGGGCTTGGAGACAGGAGATACCCACATTTGAAACCCATTGCTGATGGGCCACTTTATGTGACCTGTGACTTAAACTCAGTTTCCTCATCCATAAAAGTGTGTAATATCTACAATACTTACATCATAGGGTAGTTGTAAAGATCAGTCTTTAGGTATAGGTCAGCTGTAATTATTGAGAAGCAGTTTGATGGTGCCAGGAGTGAATTGGACTTGGAATCAGAAAGATTTAGGTTCAATTCATTTAATCTCTTGGATCTTCGGGTACTGATTATGAAAGAAACAAGTATTAATATTCTTCCTTTTAGGTACAAGGTTGCCAGAAGCAGTTTTTAAAAATATGACAATATTCAAGCTATTTTTCACCTAGAGAAGTGTCCAAATGGGCCTAAGCCACCCATACCCTCAGATTTTTCCCTTTGCCTCTAAATGATTTGAGGTGACATTTATAGGAATCTCAAAAAAGGAAAATATTATAAAGTGTTAAAATACAGTTTAGAGTTAGTATTCCAAAGCAGTAAGTCATTCTCTCATGTTCAACATTAACCAGATTTCAATCTTTAGTTGGGTCATTAACCCAATGACTGCAGGGAGTAGGAAAGGCAGTGCTTTAAATCAAACAAATTGATTAATGTCTACCCTTAATTCACTTTTTAAAGAAAAGATTTTTGTTCTTGACTTAACCCACCTTTCTTAGAGGGAGAGGGGAACACATATCTGAAAAGGGCTTTTTGACTAAAGAAATATTAGTTCTCCGTATTTCCACAGAAACTCAAAAAGTAGTTTTAAAATGCTTCCATACACTTCCATGACTCTGTGACATTATTAGTCCTTGACATAGATAAATTATCATCTACACTACTACTTTTTCCTTGCACTATTTTATTGTCCAATTTAAGTCAGTTTCTGCATAGTACTTTTAACAATCCCAAGGTGTTCCTCAACACTTGAGCTCACTTTTAAAATAGCACTTTGTGATGCCATGTAATTGTTAATCTTGGAATACCAGTCTTTGAAAAATCAAAACTGTGGTTCATCTAAAGGGCAGTGGAGATGAACATAATGGGCATAAGTAGTTTGCAGCCTGTTTACAGCAGTATTCCCAAGAAGTGATATTGGATATGTGGATTGGCTAAACAAGATGAACTAGGTAGCCATGTATATATGAAGAGTGAGGATAACAGACAGCACATTAGGTAGATCTTTGTAGAGGATCTGTGGGAAACACAGACAAGAATTGCAGAGGGTACACCCACATTATTATCTCTCTCCTGAAGTCTAATTGGAAATTTCCAAGTACCTGTTAGAGATATCAAACTGGATAGTCTATCTCAATTTCAACATATCCAAATTGAACTTATGATGTTTTCCCATAAACCTACCTCCCTTCCATATTTCCCTTTTTCTAGGTCCTCCTAATAATCCATGTACTAACCTACAACTTCATCCTTTATACCTCATTCTCCCTCACCTCCCACAGCAACAGCTAATCCTTTATCTAAACTTGTTTTTTCCTCCACTATATCTTTTGTATCAGTCACTACCCTACTTTATCACATCACCTCTTGCCTGAATGATTGAATTAGTCTCCTAATTTGGTCTCTACTTCAGGTCCTTCCCAGCTTTAGTCCATTCTACACAGAGCTGCCAAACCATGTCATTCCCCTTACTCAATAAGCTCCCAATTATCTTTCATCATTTCAAGTACTGGAGTAAATATGAAATATCATTTACCTATAGAAAGGGGGGGGGAATAGATTATACAAATGGGGGAAGATTCATAATTATAAATAATGTAGTGATAATAGGTTGTTGACCCAAGGCAAGTCACTTAACCCTGTTTGCCTCAGTTTCCTCATCTCTAAAATGAGCTAGAGAAGAAAGTGGTAAAACCACTCCAGTATCTTTGCCAAGAAAACTCCAAATGGCATCACAAAGAATTGGAAACAACTGAAAAATAACTGAATAGCAGGAGTTAAAATGTAGGTTTATTTGATACAACATATACTTTTAATAATAATTATAGCTAGCAATGTCTGTGACACTGGACAAGTCACCAGGACAGACTGCCTTTGGCAATTATATAAGACTTGTAAGTTGTAGAAAATTTTCTAGCCTGCATTGGTAGAGGGAATTTCCTCACAAGGAAAACCCTGCACTGATGCAATCACGGAGTCAGAAACAAAAATGTGTCTGTATATACGTAGTTTTAAGGTTTGTATAACATTTTAGTTTTGTGTGTTATTTTTATAGACAATCATTTTTTGACTTGTACAAAATAACAATAATGACATTTCTGTATTTCTTTTTTGTTTGTTTTTGCTTTTTGAAGGGGGGAAGGCAGGGCAATTGGGGTCGTGACTTGCCCAAGGTCACATGGCTAGTAAGTGGTAAGTGTTTGAGGTTAGATTTGAACTCAGTTTCTCCTGACTCCAGGGCCAGTGCTCTATTCATTGCGCTACCTAGCTGCTCCATTTCTGTATTTCGTATGGAGAAATTGAAGTGAAACATTTTTTATAAAATTAAAACCTCACAGTAAATCTATAATTTCATTTGTTGGCAGCTCCCATTATGGAGACTCCCTCTAAGAACAACTCACCTGTAACTTAGAGTTTTAGAGAGTTAGACACTGAAAGATTAAGTGAATTGATTAAGATCACACAGCTCATAAGTGCGAGATGTTAGTCCTTATTCTGGTGCTTTTCATGCCAAGACTAGTCATCTTTGCATGTATTTTTGAAGATTAATTAATTTACTGGTCTTAAATTTGTTAATTATTTTTAATATAGTCAAACCTGCATTTAACTTCATTTAGAATTCATTTTAAAGTTAGTCATTTCAGTACTTTTTGTAGTCTTAATAAATTGTCAATTTTTAATTAGAAAAGTATTGCTTTAAAATTGAGTTGTCTTTTTCATATAATTTAGTTTTCAGGAACCTGGTTTAAAAGTTATGGATAAAAACCCCAGTCCAGGAGCCATAGATGGGATCTCAGAAACCAGTTCAGGAGCCATAGATGAGTTCTCAGAACCATGTTTCAGTTTTGGTGTTATATCAGATATTCAATATGCTGATTTAGAAGATGGCTATAATTTCCTAAGAACCAGAACGAGATACTACCGATACAGTCTTCGTCATCTTCAAGGGGCTATTGAAGAATGGAATGAAGAAAACAATCACCTCTTTTTTGTGTTGCAACTTGGTGATATCATTGATGGATTTAATGCACAGTATAAAGTGTCAGAAGAGTCACTAAAAAATGTCCTGAAAGAATTTACAAATCTCAAAGTCCCTGTTCATCATTCATGGGGAAACCATGAATTCTACAACTTCAGCAGGGACTATTTAAGAAACTCTAAGCTTAACACAAAATTTTTAGGAGACCAGATTGCACATTGTCCTGAGACCACGCCTTCAGAAAACTATTATGCTTACCACTTTGTACCTTTCCCTAAATTTCGGTTTGTTTTACTTGATGCTTATGATCTAAGTGTCCTTGGAATTGATCAGTCTTCTCCAAAATATCAAGATTGTATGAAGATGCTGAAGGAGAAGAATCCAAATAAGGAACTGAATAGCCCTCAAGGTGAATTATTCCTTTGAACTGAGAATCTAATACATTTTCTTAAAATTCTTCAGATACCTTTTATTCAGCAGGAAGATGAACAATTAAGGTAAAACTATAATGTTGCTATTTAGGATCAGGATAAAGTGACAAACATAAATGTCACATAGCTTATTTGCTACAGATAATGATTTATGTTTCTTAACTCTGAAAAATCTAGTGATTTTCTCATGTTTAAGCAAAATAAATATTTATTCTTTTCCCTAAGATAAAACAGAATATTCAAAAATGATCAAAGACATATATGTTTGACCTGCTTTATTTGTTACAGGACTTTCTGAACCTCAATTTGTCCAGTATAATGGAGGATTCAGTCAGGATCAATTGGACTGGTTCAATGCAGTTCTTACTTTCTCTGACACAAACCAAGAAAAGGTAGTGGTTGTGGGTAGGTTTTAGCCTTGTGCCTTTCTGAATTACTTATTACTTGAACACTTTAGGAGATGGGAGAATTTTTGCTTTTCAAAAAAGAAAGTTATTCTATTTTGATATCTCAATTTTATAAAATGGATGTTTTGTTTCTTCATTTTCTTATTAGGAAATACAAGGATATTACTAATTTTTCAGGGTGTCGAGAAATGACCATCTATAAAATAGCAATGTTTTGCAATCTTTAAAGTCCTACATTTTCATTTGAACTTGTCATGTAATTAGGGTAGGGAATTCCTTGTGAGGAAGTTCACTTAATTAGTACAGGTTAGTAGTCTTACAATTTATAGTCTTATAGTTACCACAATGTGCTTCAGTGACTACTGCCCACAGTCACACAGACATAAATGACAGATATTGCTTTTCCTTCTTCTCTTGTTCTATTTCTCTTCCTACTATTTTTTTTTTTGGAGGGGGGAAGGCAGGGCAATTGGGATTAAGTGACTTGCCCAAGGTCACATGGCTAATAAGTGTTAAGTGCCTGAGGCCAGATTTGAAATCAGGTCCCCCTGACTCCAGGGTCAGTGCTCTATTCACTGTGCCACCTAACCACCCCCTACTATTACTTTTGCAACCATGTATTGTGCCAAATCCACATTTAAGTTTTTAAAAGTCTCCCTCGAATAGGATTAACATATATGTCAGATATAAAATGAAATTAATAATTCCAGGACCTCAAACAAAATCTTAAAAAATTTCTCACCAGTGAAAATTGACTGAGCAGAAATTAAGTGATTTACTGTGTCAGGCAGTCATTTTGCTAAACACTGGGGATACTAAGGAAAGCAAAAAAAACAGTCCCTGCCATCCAGTAACGTGTATTCTAACAGATAACACAACATCTAAACAACAAAGTACATAACAAAATGTAACGAATAGATGGAAGGCAGACAAGTTAGTCACAATCAGTACGGAATACTCTGCCTACTTGCATACAAATTTCAAATAGAGTCTCAGTCTTGATAAGACATTGTTTTAGTGTTTGGGGATCTAGTCATTAGTATAGGGAACTTGGAAGTACCTGGAAACCAAAAAACCAAACTTGTAACTTTTTTTAATCCATAAAATAAGCATAAATAAGCTGAATGAAGGCTTCAGATTTTTTTCCTAATAGTAAAGTGAATAGATTTTGTGACATTTATTTTGCCATCAAAATCATATTTTTTATTACTTCCCTGATTCTTACCTTTGTTCCCAATACATAAGGTTACCTTCTAGCCAAGTACTATATTGATGAACATCTGATGATGTATATCCTTCTCCACAGCATTATAGGTTTCAGTACACCTTGGCAAAGAATCTCAAGATAAAACCACAAATGCAATTATTTTATAAATAAAATTTATTAATGAATTATATAAATTGAAATATAAGAATACATACAACTCAGATGACAAACATAAAGTATAGGAGGAGGGAGTAAGAAGAAGGAAAGGGCATCATCATACATCAGGTGTCTCTAGCTGGAAGCCTCAGAGCTTGTTGGCATATACTCAGGAGCCCGGAGTGCCCCCAGGGCATGATGCAGTGTCACTTTAGTGAAGGTTCATACTGCTGATTATTACAACTGTTACCACACACCTAGTGTATTTTTCGGCCAGCTGAGAATCATCATGTAAAACTCTGTTTTGTTATTGTTTCAGGGAAGATCTAATGCATCCCCTTATTAGGCTCTTCCTTTTATACTTTTCCTTGTCAGACTTCTTAGGGGAGAGCAAAAGGGAATATCTGGAATCCATAAATTAATAGGGTTTTATGACTGAAAGGAACCATAAGAAATTGTGCTTCCCCATCATTTAGCAAATGAGGAAATTGAGTCTTAGAGAGGTGAAATAACTACACAGATATGGGCACATTCTGCAGGTTTTAGGAAACACTAAACATTCATGTGCTTTTCCTATAAAACCCCAAGCTACCTTCAGGCCTTTTTTTTTTTTTAATTTAAGCAATCGGGGTTAAGTAACTTGCTCAAGGTTACACGGCCAGTTATTTCTGGGTGTGGTGCTAAGTATCTGAGCCCAGATTTGATCCCCAGGTCATCCTGACCTGGAGCCGGTGCTCTTACTCGCTGAGCAACCTGGCCGCCCCTTACTTTCAGGCCTTTTTTCCATTTCTGCTAAATAAGTTATTCTCCAATTTCATCTTTCTATCTCTTTAAATTCCTTTGGCATAAAACAGACACCTGACTTTTTAATACTGCTTTATAAATTATTACCGGCCTTATTCTATAGCAAACCAAAATATTTTTAAGTTGAAGAACTGAACTTTGCTACAAAAACTGAAATATGATCATTAGATCAGGTAAAAGGAAAGTAGTGATGTTATGGCAGTGGAAGGGCGTGCAGCGGAGCTTCTAGCTGAACAGAAAACTAGGTGATAGCAAAGTAATGTGGTCCTATCAGGGATTCAGGAGCTCATGCTTTTCCTGGCTCTACTTATACCCTTATGCTGGGATACAGAGGAAATATTTTCTCCTTTCCAATGGTTTTCTTATCTGTAAAGTAAACACACAGTACCTCACAGGTACAGGTATGAGGAAAAAAAATTTAAAAATAGAAACAGGATTCTAAGGTAATAGGTGTTGCATGCATGGCCCCACATGCTTTGGATTCCATCTTTTTGAGGTATGTAAACTATCTAGAATTAAGGGGAAAATGCTGGCTTATTTATCCTAACCACACATGTACAGACTTTTTTTTTTTTTCCAATTTGCTCTTTATCCCAGCTTGCATAAGGGGAACCTCCATATTCCTTCAGACCAAGGCATTGTGCTTACCTTGAGATTATGCACATGTTAAAAGCCTCATTGCATCAAATTATAAAGAAGGATGTTTCTGTCACTGTATAAACTTTCTTGTTCCATTTTGCTAAAAAGGAGGACAATCTTGAAACATTTTGCTAGGTTATTTGAATTTTAATCTGGGTTATGCCTGGTCCTTATTAATCAATCTGAATATCAAGGTGGTATTTCACATTACTGCCAAGTAATAGTTCTCAGCAACTAGTAATTTTGATGGAAAGATGTGACAATATTCCTGAGCTAGTTCATAGTGTTTTCTCTTTTAATTACAGGTCATGTTCCTATTCACCCAAACTCCTCTGATGACGCGTGCCTTGCCTGGAATTACAGAGATGCTCTCTCAGTCATTTGGTCTCATAAATGTGTGGTGTGTTTCCTTGCTGGTCACACTCATGATGGTGGGTACTGCATAGATAATCATGGTGTGCACCATATCACGCTGGAAGGGGTTATCGAAACACCACCAGAGAGCCAGGCTTTTGGTACAGTGCACGTTTATCCTGATAAAATGGTGTTGAAAGGGAGAGGCAGAGTTCCAGATAGGATCATGTATTACAAGAAAGACTGAAAAGGGACATTCTCTTCCTTAGATGGGTTTTCTTTTTTTGGTTAATTTTAAGAAATAACAGAAATTACTTTGTTTTTGTTAATAAATAACTTAGTCCCTATTTGGCATGTCTAATACATATAATAAACTATATATTTTCATGTTAACATGTTCATTAGATATTTTAGAAGTTCTCTTTTTTCTTATGGTTAGAACAATAACCATTATCTTCATATTAACCTTCATGGAACTAATAACAACAGCAACAACAATAATAAAGCATTTACATAGAATTTAAAGGTTTGTAAAGCACTTTATAAATGTTCTATTGTAATTTATCCTCACAATAGCCCTAGGAGATAGATACTTGCATTATTCATTACTCTGAAAGCTACTTAATTTGGTCATTGATGAATAAGGTAGGGATTCATTTCATAGGTGAATATGTAAGAGGCTGTGTATCACCATGTGGGGACCTTTCTGCCAAGTCTTAATTATCACCATAACCAGAACTGTGACTCAGTGACCACATGCAATAGCCTGATATGTTGAAGTCACCATTTAGAGGTCACATGCTACTTCTAATCAGAGGCCTGGGTGATGAGAGCCAGCCTGGTGTGAAGGAGCTGAACTTGGAGTCAAGAACTATGTTTGAGTCCTGCCTCTGACCCATACTCACAGTGTGACATGGGCAAGTTACTGAACTTTTCAGTACCTTATGCAAAGAGAGCAGTTGCTAGGGGTGGCCAGGTAGCACAGCGAGTAAGAGCAACGGCTCCAGTGTTGGGATGACCTGGAGATCCAATCCCGGGCTCAGACACTCAGCACCACACCCAGAAATAACTGGCCGTGTAACCTTGAGCAAGCTACTTAACCCCGATTGCTTATTTAAAAAAAAAAAAAAGAAAAGAGAAGAGTTGCTGATCTCCATTGGCAGAAGGAGTCGTTTCCCAGATTGATGAATTCACAGGTCTAATCCAAGAAATCCTCTATCATACTTTTTTGTACTTATGCCCCCCCTTTATATTAATAATGCTAATCATTCACATATCCTACTTTAAGGCAGTAGTTTCCAAACTTTATGTAGTAATGGTTACCCTTATAAAACATTGTCATGCTTCCTATTGTATGTAAAATGCTATGAAAATAATTCTTAGCTCACACATTACTCAAATAAAATTAGGAATTTCTGAAAATTTTTATAAAACACTTTCATAAGGGACCTCAGTTACCAATTTAGTCCAGCCAACCCCTTCATTTTACAAATAAGGAAACTGAATCCCAAAGAGATTATGATGCCCAAAGTTATAGTTATATTCAATATATACTTAAATAATGTTAACAGACTTTTGATAATAAAATCCTTTACAGTGTTCACATTTATTATTTATTAAAATAATCATAAATCAGCAAACATTAATTGCCCATGTTAGGCACTGTATTTACACACACTGGAAAAATAATGACAAAATTAAGTCTCTTGCTATCAAGATTACATTCTATTGAGGTATCGTGAGGAATAAGCTTGTTTTTTTTGGTGTAAAGTCTCTCAAAACATGGCGTGTCATTGATGATATTACTAAATAAACTAAATCAACTTTACACAGATAAGATGTTACAAATAATAGTGAAATGTTTACCACTTTGAAAAAGCAGAGAATCCTTTACTAGCCAAAGCATAAGATTTTAGGTTCATCTTGTCCTCCAGAGTATCTATCTATCCGTGGTTGTGGTTCCATTCCCCTAGTGTTCCTCCATCTGTAAAACTTTGTTGTAATCAATAGGCCAAAAGAATGCAGTATCTCCTCTGCCAGGGTGAAGTAGTCCCACTATAGCTCCAAAAGACAAAGAACCCGGCCAGCCTTATTCCAGACCAATGTACACAGAACATGAAGCAGCAGAGACACCTGCCCGGTGGGTTCAGCTGTGAATGAAGATCTGTCGGAGTCATTGGCCAAATGGTTCAGCTGTTACCACCTCTACTGCAGCCATGGTAGCACTATCCAAAATATACAATAATTTTGACTACTGCTTCGAAATTGAGCTTTAAATTTAGCAAAACACTTTCCGTAAAACTTGAGACTTGGGGTAATGGAAAGTGTGCTGGATTGGTAGTTGAGAATCTGGGTTGTAATTTAGCTCTGTTTCCTCTTCTGTGGGCTTGAGCAAATCACTTAACTTCTCTGAGCCTGTCTCCTAAATAAAATCAGACTAGATGATCTCTTAATATGTTTTCCAGCTCTAAATCTAGTACCCTATTATTTCCATCCTGCAGATAACCTCTCTGACCCTGTTTTCTTAAGTGACTTTAACCCAGGACATCTGATTGCAACTTCAGTGCTCTTTCCACTGCATCATGTTGTTAGTACCTTGAGGGCAGGGACTGTATATATTTTTTCACCTCTGTATCCTAGGATACAGCACTATACCTTGTTCATACTGTCCCCACTGCAGAAATGAATTTCTATTCACTACTATACTCTTCCTTAGAAAAATGTTGAGTGAGGCAAATTGGAATATATTAAGACTGAAATTAACCTAGTTATAATTTGTCAAATGAGACCTGTTACAGGGCACTCAATTGAGGCTTTTTAAAAAGAATATTGAGTTGAAGCAGAAAATTCAGAAAATAAAAAAGCTTTACTTTTTTTTCATATATAAAGTAGGCTTTAAAAGGTAATTTCATTGTTTGGTCAGATTCTACTTGCCAGTTTGCATGAGGCTGTTTTTCTTGTCAGTTGTGACAAACAAAATCAGATATGTACGAAGGGCTGTTCATGTGAATATCACAGCCATTGATGTCACACAATTTTATTAAAAGATCAATGAATATTTGATTACTCAGAGCCTCATAAAATAGTTTGTTGCTCTGTAAGGCAATTTACTAATGAAATTTGTCTAGCTAGCAATTTAATGATTTTCCCTTTATCTACATGCAGATATATTAGAAATGACAGAAGACATCCTTTCATGTTCATTCAGCAAATAATTTCCTGGAAATCTATGTATAAAGCCCTGTATTTTCTCCCTTGTTGATAGTAAAAAAATAGTCATGGAAATAGACTCACTGATCCACTCTCTAAGACAGCTATCAACTATCCTGCTTGAATTGAGTCAGTTGTTTTCTTATAAGCCTATATTCATAACTGAAGTTTGATATTTTCCAAAAACATAGGTAATAGGTATTGTATTATCAAGGCACCTTAAAGTTTTGTTTTTTTTTATCATATAGATCACTTAAATCTTATCCACTGATTTCCTTTGTAGCAGTGAGATAAAATCCTTCGGGCATTTTGCAGTTATTCTACATTCTAATTGTTTCATTTAATTGATTAGTAATGGCATTTATCAAGTTTTAAAAAGCTGCATCTTTATCTCATTTAGATTTTTCTAAACAAAAACTTATGGATAGACTTTGGTCTGTTTCTCTTTTAGAGTGTACTGGACAATCCTTTCCCCATTTCCTGATCTGCCCCCAAGTTTCCCCATCATAGCAAACTTCCTTTGCTCTTACCTTTGTAGAATAGATATTCCTTTGTGTTCTTTTCAACCATAAGATTATACCAGAGATTCCTCTATCTTTTACTAGTTCAGTATGGTGAACCATTCATGGATTTGACTCTCTGTTTCCTGTCTTGGAGATATATCTGAGCCATTTTCCCTTTCTTGTACCCTTCTCACATGTATACCACTAAACATGCTCTTTTTAAATTTCAAAAGCCCTGAGTAATAATAATGCTACCCTAAGTTTGTAGAGTGCTTTTATACTTTGAGTATAAAATGTTAGCTTATTTAATCATCAAAATAATTTTATGAGGTAATTAGGGGAGATATTTCCATTTTTTGATGAAGAAATAAACAAGAAGTTGAACAGCTGCCCAAGTAACATAGTAGTCCATGTGCTTTACTGTTTACAACAAGCTTTCTTTTAACAATTTTGTGAGTAGTACATGTAATGTTTTGGGCGTTTTAAAAATGAAGAAATAGACCCAGAGAAGATAGATTACTTGTTTCACAGTAAATAATAAAACTTCAGAGTAGCAGTCAAATCCCATGCCTCAGTTCAATATTCTTTCCACTACCTCATAGCACTTTCTCTCTCTCTTTTTTTTTTTTTGTGAGGCAATCAGGGTTAAGTGACTTGCCCAGGGTTACACAACTAGTGTCAAGTGTCTGAGGCCACATCTGAACTCAGGTCCTCCTGATTCCAGGCCTGGTTGTCTACTCACTGCACCACCTAGCTGCCTCAACACTTTCCCTTTCAGGAAAGACTTCCAATGACTTCTCATTTCTATCTAGTCTTAGACTGTCAATCTTAAAGAGCTCTTGGGTCAAAATCCTTTACTAATATTATTAGTATATCTTAAGTCATGTGAAGTAAGTACTTAAATTGACTAGATTGTAATCAAATTTAATGTGACAGTTATAAAAATATTTATTTTATGAAAAGGACTGTAAAATTCATTTAAATGGCTGTCTTGCAATGTGTTGGCCAAGTGGATCGCATCTCTTTGTTTATATATATGTAGAACCATGTGATAAATGGGCAAAGAGAAATAACAATGGCAAAAACCAGTTGAACTCTTCTACCAACTAGATTTCTAGAAAGAAACAAAAAACAAGTGTTATTTTAATTAAAAATTATCCCATCAAAAGTGCTAATAACTGTGCTACTTGTACAGAAAGACAGCTTGTATTATTAAGTCTTAAATCACAGAACCAACTAGCATTAGTTTTCTCTAGAAAAGTAGAGTCTTTCTCTCACTAGCATTTTCATCATTAGCACTTGGTTTGCTAGTCCTGAAGGTCCTTAATTTTAAACTAATGGGATAAAAACTTACTTTGTTGAGACGTGACAAAGATTCAGCCATACCATAATAATCCCAAGTCCAAACAGCTCCCTATGAGGAAAAAGTACAGTACTTTTTTCTTGAAGTGGTAAAAAATGAAAAGCATGTCGAATTAGGTACTATAGCCAAGATTCCTCTAATACTAATTTCTTATTGAATACCTACCCTCAATCTATATAAACTCCTAAGTGTGTTTCCCACCTTAATGATGATTCATCAGTCGTTTCATTCAGAAGTTAAAAACCTAATATATAATAAAATTCAGAGACTTTACAGGTAAATTTTACCCTCTAGTTTCTAGAGAGACAAATAACTCTCGACTTTATTTGTGGAAAAGAAACAACAAGAAACATAAGCAAGAAGGTTAAATCAGTTATTCAACAAGAATTTATTATGAACCTGATATATGCCAGGCACTATGCTACTGAACAAGGACCAAGGAAATGTGATTCTTGTTGCCTACAACATTTAAAAAAATAGTATTCCTCGGGGTGGCTAGGTGGCACAGTGAATAGAACACCAGCCCTGGAGTCAGGAGAACCTGAGTTCAAATCTGGCCTCAGACACTTAACACAAAACTACCTGTGTGACCTTGGGCAAGTCATTTAACCCCAATTGCCCCTCCAAAAAGCAAAAAAAAAAAAATTAGTATTACTTATATACAAGATTATACATTTAAAAAATTGCCTCTGTTGCATAGTGGCAATATGACCCTGGGCAAATCACTTAACTTCTTGACCCCCAGACAGTTCTCTAAGATTGTACTGGTATTGAAGCAGCTTGATGTAGAAATGGAGTCAGTCAGACCCAAGTTCAAATCCTACCTCAAACACTTAGTACACAGGTACTAAATGTTTATATATATATACACACACACTGTAAATACTAAATAAATATATATTATATATAGCCAGGACAAGTTATTAAATTACATATATATAATATATATTAAAATATATATATAGCTAGGACAAGTCATTAAATTAATTTCTCACCCTCAGTGTCTTCACCTGTAAAGTGGGGATAATAGACCCACTTCATGGGACTATTGTAAGAATGAAATGAGATCTGTATTTTGCAGACATTACAAGTCTATATAAATATAAATTAATAGCTGTCATTATTATCATTGATAAAGGATATTTTTCACTGGAAGTTCCCTAAAAAGGTGAATTTATAGGTCTAGAGAAAAATAAAGAACTGTTTATTGCATATTTGATGTTGGAGGTTGAGTTGGTTTTCTGTCAGTAAGGAGGGGTGACCATTAAAGCAGAGGAATCTGTGATCGCTAAAGAACTTATGCTCTTTTAGATGGAATCATATAGAATGAGTTTTGATCAAATGTGTCTCTTAACTTTTACATAAGGTAGGAAATAGACTACTCAAAACCATAGTTAGTAGGTATGGGTACAGGGCTTGACAAAAGTTGGAGGTCATCCCATCCTATTGGGTTTCCTTTCTTGACCCCAGATTCAATATACTCTGCTCACTGGCACCATTCAAAGATTTTATATACTATACATGGAGTTTATTTCCAGGTTCATCAATGAAGCAGGAACTTTTTAGCTTGTGGCAGCTTGGGAGTAGACCTAGGCTGTACTAGACTGGATCTGGAGGCAGAAATAGAAACTAGAGGGTAAAATTTACCTGTAAAGTCTCTGAATTTCAACAGATGACTATAGATATGGATTATGGGAGGAAGAGTAGAATATTAGCTATAGAGGTTGGTGAAAGGTAAGTTCAGTGAGTTGTGGAGACATGTGCAAAGAGGCATTAGGAATGGCTAATGGGAGGAGACTGCTAAGGACATAGGGGAGAGGCATAAATCAAGGTAATTTCACTAGTGTTAGGCCTCAAGTGTTACTACTCAGTTGATTGATTAAACTCAGACATTACTGAGAATTTAGCTTGAACTAGAGCTGAAATAGAATGCGGAAAAAGGAACCACTGAAATACTATACAGACAATCCAAAATACTGTGAATTATTTGATTCTTTGCATCAGAATCCTTTTAAAGATTTGCTGAGCTCATGGGATTGCATATTAGTAGAATGGTGAGTTTCTCTGCTTGTCATTGGAGAGATTTGATTCAGTTCCATGATGTGCTATGGTCACTCTTGAAAGGCACTGTGACAAAAGTTGAAAGACCTCTGGAGTTGGAGTCAGAACACCTGGATCTGTGTACCAGCTTCACTATCTGTTCAGTTTCATTATAGTGATACAACCTGTCATGCTTATTAGTCCATGGGAATACTATGGGAATCACATGCAATAATATTAAAATGCTTTGAAAATTAAAGATCTATGCAAATTAAGACACTACTATTATTGTATTGTTGCTGGAGCTATGACTTTGTCATCCTACTGGAAAGCAATTTAGAGCTGTCGCGAAAAAGTTACCAAACTATGTGTACCCACTGACACAGCAATATTATTTCTAGGCCTATATCCCCAAAAGATATATTTGTAGCAGCTTATTTTTTTTTGGTAGACAAAAAACTGTTAAGGTGTTGTCCAACAATTGAGGAATGACTGGCTAAAAAAATTATAGTAACTGAATAAAATGGAATATTACTGTGCTGTAAAATATGTTGAAAGAACAGGTTCAGAGAAACTTCCAAAGACTGATGAAGTGTGACAAGAGCAGAACTAGAACAATGAATACTGGAACAACAAATTGTAAAGACAACCCTGAAAGATCAAAGAACTCTTATCAATGCAATGGCCAGCCATGATTTCTGAGGACCAGTTATGAAGCATGTTACCAATCTCCTGACAGTGTTAATGTACTGAGGGTATAGAATGACTCATGACCAATGTGGGAATTTGTTTGCCTTACTGCAATTGTTACAAGGGTTTTTTTGTTTAGTGCATGTGGAGGGGGAGGTAGGAAGAAGAGAAAATGCATTTTTATTCATTGAAAAAAAGTTGATTTAAAAACAATAAGTCATTTAATTAAGCTATTAAAAATTTGTTAATTAAATGCCTATTTAAAGCAAACAGAAAAAGTCACTGCTCACCTGCCTTCTTCCTCATGTAAGATGTTCCCTTCTGTATGAAGGAAGAGGTAGAAGCCCAAGTAAACAGTTCCCAGAGCACAAAGGAATAAGTGCAGCTTGGTAAAGTTCTTCCAGATAAAATTACCTAGGACAAACAATGCCAAGGTATATTAATCATGACCACATGTTTTAGATGAGGGCTTTCCATAAGGAGAAAATTAAAGTTATGGATTTTGTGTCAGTTGCCTCATATTTAAGAACTTATTAAAAATAATGATGTAATGCCAGGTATTCAAGGCAAACTTTTGTTTGGGTGCTACATTCAGACAATCCATCAACCAGGATGGAATGTCATTTCTATAAGCATTTATTGTGAAAAATAAATAGAAGATAATCCCTATATACAGTCTACTCAAGGAGATAAAACATACATATATATCAAATAGCTAGAATATAATTTGAAAACAACAATCAAATGTGTGATAAAGCTTTATAAGCATCAGAGAGTGTCACAATAAGGATATAATTATTGAAGTAAGCCTGGAAAGAATTTTTTTTTTTTAAAGTAATTGGGGTCAAGTTACTTGCTCAAGGTTACACGGCCAGTTATTTTGTGTGGGTGCCAAGTATCTGAGGCTGGAACCGATCCCAGGTCTCCCGATGCTGGGGCCGGCGCTCTTACTCACTGTGCCACCTGGCCGCCCCCTGGAAAGAATTTATGAAGGATGGGGTCCAAAGCTAGGTCTTGAAAGATTAACAAGAAATAGCTATACATCTAAATCCAAAGATGACCTCCCTGCCTCAAATCTCTTACCACTCCAGTCCATTATACAATCTGCTGCCAAAGTAATTTTCCTTTAGTGCACATCTGACCATGTGACTTCTTTACTCAACCAACTCCAAAAGCTTCCTATTGCCTCTGTTTAGCTTTTAAAAACATTCATAATCTAGCCTCAGTTTGCCTTTTCTATCTTGCATCCACATTATTCCCTTTCCCACACTGTTTGATTCAGCCAAATTTGTCTTCTCACACTTCCTCATTCATGGCCATTCTCCATGCCTGGCATGCCCTTTGTTCTTAACTGTACTTCAGAATCTCTCTTCCTTTAAGATGGAGCTCAAATCCATTTTCTTTATGAAGCCCTTCCTGATCCTCTCAACTGCTACTGTCCTTCCTATAGAGCATACTGTAACTACTTGGTGTGTATATACATATGTCTTATATATGTTTATTAACTTTTTGCTGTATATGTACTTGTCTTCTCCATTATAATACAAATTCATTTTCCATAAAGAATCCTTTCATTCTTTGTACTGTTGTATCCCTAGGGCATAGCAGAACGCCTGGCACACAGTTGGCACATAATGAAATATTAAATGCACCCTTTTCAGACCATAATAAAATAAAGGGCCATGGAAGCAAAGATTAAAAATTCACTGGAACCTAAATAATCTAATCCTAAAGAATGAGTAGGTCACAGAACAAATCACAGAAATAGTAATTTCACTAAAGAGAATGATTGCAAGGAGATAACATACTAAAATTTGTGGTATGCAGCCAAATTGGTACTTAGGGGAAAATGTCTATCTCTGCATATAATCACCAATAAATTAGTCATGTAACAACTAGAAGAAGAACAAATAAAAAGACCCCAATTAAACACCAAAATGGAAATCCTGAAAATCAAAGGATTGATGAATAAAATTGAAAGTAAAGAAAAAACACTGAAAAAGTAAAACTAGGAGTTCGGTTTTTTTTTTTTTAAATATAAATTAAAATAGGCGAACCACTGGTTAATTTGTTTTTTTTTTTTTAAAGGCCAAATTACCAGTATCAAAAATGAAAACAGAAGGGGTGGCTAGGTGGTACAGTGAATAGAGCACTGGCCCTGGAGTCAGGAAGACCTGAGTTCAAATGTGACCTCAGACACTTAACATTTACTAGCTGTGTGACCTTAGGCAAGTCACTTAAATCCAACAGCCCTGCCTGCCCTCCCTCCTCCAAAAAGAAAGAAGAGTGCCTATACTACCAATGAAGATAAAATTAAAAGTTATTAGAGGTTATTTTGCCCAATTATATGCCAGTAAACTGACAATATAAGTGAAATGGACAAATATTTACAAAAATGTAAATTGCCCAAATTAACAGGAGAAAATAGAATATTTAAATAACTATCTTAGAAGAAGATATTGAACATCAGTGTACTCTCTTAAGAAAAAAATCCCAAGGACCAGATGGATTTACAAGTGAATTCCACCAAATAGTTAAGGAACAACCCCAGTACTATATCAACTATTTGAAAAAATAGGTATAAAGAGGTCCTTCCATATTCTTATTGCAGGATAATTTCCCTAATGAATGGTGATGCAAAAATTTTAAATAAAAAACTAGCAAAGAGATTAAAGCAATATATTAAGAAGATGATATACGATGAACAGGTGAAATTTATACCAGGAATGTAGGCTGCTTCAACATTAGGAAAACTATAAGCATGAATGACTATATCAATAACAAAACAACAAAAATATGAGATCAATAAATACAGAAATTTTTTTAACTTTTTTTGTTTTGTGAAGCAATCGGGGTTAAATGACTTGCCCAGCTAGTAAGTGTCAAGTGTTTGAGGCTAGATTTGGACTCAGGTTCTCCTGATTCCAGGGCTGGTGCTCTACCTACTGCACTACTTACTTGTCCCTTTTAAAAATTTTTTAAAAAATTTTATTTTTCTAAAACTTAAATACACAATAAGAGAACAGAAACATTATAAACTTAAATATTAAAACTTAAATACAAAATAAGAAAAGAAAAACATATCATGTGCACAGAACATAAGAGGATTAAAAATATACAGCAATAAATTTCCATTTCAAGAAAGGCTATGTTATACTATTTCTATGTAATACTATGTAATATTGTGTTGAAAGCTGTACATCTTTTCTTTGCTTCCTTGTAAGTTTTCTTTTGTTCTTTGCTGTACACTTTCTTCTTTTTTTCCCCCCTTCCTCCTCCACATCCCCCCGGCTACAATTATGTGTGGATATATTCATAAATATATAGATATAGATACATACACATATAGATAACATTCACATATATGTATATACACAGACATACATATACTTTCCCTAACAACTTCTACTTCTGATCTTTGTTTTATGTTTGTGTATCTCTCTTATTTTCTATTCCTGACTCCTCTACTTTACTTCTACCCTTTACTTTGCCCTCCTATTACTTAACCTACCCCCTTCCAAAGATCCCTCCTTTATCCTCTCATTCCCATTAGTCTAAACACCCTTCTATAACCCCCCTAACCTATTTCCCACACCCTCCCCTCTGGAGATCCCTCCCTTATCCTCTCCTCACTCCCTATCCCTTTGCATTTTATCTCTTTATGAATTAAAAAAAAAAAAACTTTTATACTCTTCTAGATATATATGTGATGTTCCCTCTGGAACCCATACCCCATGAAAGGAGGTTTCCAGAACTAACAGCCCTCCTCCCCTATCTAATTCCTCTGTGTTCTTCCTCTTGCACCTTATTTGTATAAGATTGTTACTCTTTTTAGCTGTTCCTATTTTACTTTTTAAAATCATATTATACTCAGGTCTACTTTCTTATGAACTACCCAATTTCTAATAATCTTAGATATACATTTGACATACGTAAAAGGTAAACAGTCTGTCCTTATTGAGTCCCTTGTAATTAGTCTTTGGTATGTACCTTATATTTCTCTTGGCTATTGTACATCAAATCTTCTATTAAGTTCAGATTTGTGTGTGTTGTTGTTGTTGTTGTTTTTAACAAAGTCCTGAAAGTCTGACAATTCATTAAATGTCCATTTTTTAAAATTCAGGATTATATTTTATGTTTAGTTTATTGGGTATGATATTTTTGGTCAGAAGGCCCAGTTCCTATGCTCTTCAATATATAGTGTTCTAAGACCTACGGTCTTTTAGTATTGCTGCTGCTAGGTCTTGTGTGATTCTAATTGTGGACCACCATAATTTTTTTTCTTGTTGCTTGTAATAGTTTATCCTTAAGCTGGGAGTTTCAAAATTTGACTGTAATATTCCTGTGGGTTTTCCTCACAGGGTCTCTTTCAGGTGGTGATCAGTGGATTTTTTTTTCTATTTCTCCTTTCTCCTCTTGTTCTAATGCTTCAGGACTAGTTTCTTTAATTATTTCTTATATTACTGTATTTTCTTTTTTTGATCATAGCTTTCAGGTAGTTAAATTATTCTTACGTTTTCTCTTCTTGATCTGTTCTCCAGATCAGTTGTTTTTTTCTTATGAGACATTTCATATTCTCTTCTAACTTTTCATTATTTACATTTTGTTTTATTATTTCTTTATCCCATAGAAAACATTGAAAAATAAATAGGGAAATAACATTATTCTTAAAGGCAAAATACACAATATCAATATTTAATATCATTAATATTTTTATAATTTACAGTAATATTGTGATTTAATATATGTAATGTATACTGAATGGTATGATATCTAAGCACTTAAAGGGAAAATTAATTGATTTACTTTAAGAATTAATTAGCAAAACTATAACAGTTGTGGACCTCAATGTGTACCCCTTTGAGAACAAGACAAAACAAACAAAAAGGTAAAAAGAAGGTAAAGACTAATAGAATTTTATAAAATCTAGATATGACATATATTTAGCAGTTGCTAAATGAGAACAGAAAGGATTATACATGGTTCACAGGTGTGCATGGGACTTTTACATTTATTGTGTTTAAAAGATGTTCTGCTTATCTGTGTACTTAATAGGGATTAGTGGTTTGAGAGAAATATCTTCTTTTTCTCTTCTACTTTGCATATGGAAAAATGTGCATTTATGGTGTTTTGTTAAAAGTCTGGAATTTAAAAAAAGGTAAAGGAACAGCTAACATTTGGCTAGATGGCCCTTTTGGTCTTACTTTCTAGACATAAGAAAATAAAAAATATCATTCAGGATTAGGTTGATAGGCCATATACTCTGACTCTGAAAGGGGCATGATGTATATATGGGAAGGTAACAGTAAGTATCTCAAAAAGTAAAGGATATAATTTTGTGTGTATTTAACATAAACCCTTTTGGAATCTATTTAAAACTACCCATCTCTCAAAATCAAAATAAACAGGTTTGCTGTCCAGAGTATAAAATATATCCTTAATTGTCTTAAAACAACATTTCTGGGAAGGCTAGGTGGCGCAATGAATAGAGCGCCAGCCCTGGACTCAGGAGGACCTGAGTTCAAATCTGACCTCAGACACTTAACACAAAAATTAGCCGCGTGACCTTGGGCAAATCACTTAACCCCAATTGCCCTCCAAAAGGCAAAAAAAAAAAAAAAAACCCAACTTATTTCATTAAGTTTCACAGTCTATCCTCTGATTCTAGTCTGATATTTATAAACAATTCACTATTCATACCCTTTATGATTTCATTAGCTTTGATCATGTTCTCTCAATATCCTCTTTCTAGGCTAAGGAAAGAAATGATTAAATTTATCAGGATAGTAAGCTTACAAGAATCAACAAACAACCAACTACTCATGACACATTTCTTAAAGATACTAGAATATCCCCAAATCTCACTTAGTTTATGATCTTTTCAGCAATAAACAATAAAATGCCTTGCAGACTGAGCCCCACTAAATAAATGTATAATGTGCCTGAGAAAAGCATTTGATGATCACTGTCAAGGACACAGATTACTAGAGTTAATTTCTAGCTTAATAACAATATACAAACCCATCAAAATGACTTCTATAAATTCAGCATATACAGTAATTTTTAGTATCTCTAAAGGTATTCATATCATTTCTGAAAGGAGGATGGATGCAGGAGAAACTGAAAGAAAAAACTTTAATGGAGAATCAGAAATTTTGAAGGTTTTTGGAATTGTGAAGACCAGAGAATGAATTTGGGTAGGTGAAATTTGAAAGTACCTGAGAAGCTGAAAGAAAAGAAAAAAAAGAAGCTGAAAAAAAAGCTAGAACTAGAGGAGGGTTCCAAGAGAATAAGGAAGACTCAGGAGGAGGGCTCAGAGAGAAAGCTCGTAAGACAAAGTACAATGAATACAGATTGCCTCATTTCCTCTCAGGAGTTAAAAGCAGGGGTGATTCTCATTTTTGCAATGAAGATAATAAAATTGATTTAGCTCAATTCAAAAGCTAATTTCATACCTGTGATTTGAGGATTAAGTCCAACAAGCAGAGTAAGGATAGCAGGTATCATGTATATAACCTGTTAGCAAAACAGAATATCCCCAGTATCACATTATACCTTAAGGAATGGACTCCAGTACAAATCATTCAAAGGACATGGAAAATAAAGAAGACAGAATCACTGGATGTCATTGTACATTCTTAAGTCTGAGTAACTCTTCTGAACTTTTACATCATGGGATCATGGATAGAGCATAAGGAGAACTTAGAGGTCATTTAGTCTAAACCCTTTTATAGTTGAAGAAACCTGAGGGTCTTCATAGGTTCAGTCTTTTTGCCCATGATGACAGTATAGTATGGCAAAAACTGGTTCTTTGATGACTCCAAATCCCATGTTCTTCCCATTGCACCATACTGCCTCTAAGAAATAACCATTAAGATTCAGTTTTCCATTAAGATCCATTAAGACAACACAATTTAAAAACTTTTGCAATGATTTTCTCACAGCAACTGTCATGTTGGTCAGCACTTAAATCTTTAAAACTATGCATTTATTCACCCTGAATGAATGCTGAACTTCAGGCAAGAGATTTTTAAATTTACTTTTAATTGTTCTGTAAACTTGTCCCATAGTACCTGGAAAACAATGATGCCCACTGTGAACACTTGATACAGCAAAATCTATTTGTAATGTTGATACTAGGTTAAGTTTTGGGAGCTGTTTCATCAGGTGTACCAAAGTTTCAGGTATCTGATTTGCCTCTATATTGAATCTGAAGAGTCAATAAGTACTGATGTGCCATGCTCTGTGCTAAGCACTGGGGATATCAGAGTCCCTGACTTTAAGGAACTTGAAGATGATACATAAAAGAAAGCTAAAAATTGAAGGGGACAGGGTGGAGCATGGGGGGCAGGGAGGGTACCTGAGGGAAGCCTGGTTAGGGAGGAATTGACTAATCAGAGACTTCAGTGACAGGGAAGTTACATTTCCTCTACCTTTGGATATTTTTAAAACATCCCCCAACTTAAGATCAAACAAGGTCAGAGGCACCTCTTGGGATCTCTCCACTGCCTCAAATTTGGTACAAAGAGGTGACAGGCCAGGGGACACCAAGAAGGAGAGTTAGGGGATGAGGGCAGAGAGGAACCAGTTGTTGGAAAAAACAGTGGCAGTTTTGGCATAAACAACTTGCTGGCTCTCAGAGGATGACAATGACAGTGACCACTGGCCTACCACAAAAAGAAGAGCACAATAATATAATTTATTATGTCATATAATAAATAATATAAGCAGTATTATAATAATATATAATATAATAAGTATTATAATAAGATTCTGCTTAATCAGTAAATTGAATTAAATTTGACAATCTAAAGTACATGGGAACCGATTAGAATAAAATCAGATCATTGGCTACTATTGATTGCTACACAATTCAAAACAAGAAAAATTCTGGGAATCCTTTCACTGGAAATGCAATACAACCATGCCTGGTCAGACCACAAAGAACTGAATAAGCTCTAGATATATAAATTCCAGATATTCCATAATAGTATAATGCTAACTACTCAATACTGTATTGAGTTGGTTAATTTTAAGATTTAAACATTTTAATAATCTTAAGAGGTAGTAGTATTTTCATTTTACAGATTCAGCATCTAATAAGCTCCCTCTATGGTGAGACATAAACTGGTTATGTAACTATTGAACAAGTCATTTAACTTTCTTGGTGCTCAGACAACTCTGTAAAGTTGCAAAATTTATTGCTGTTATACACTGGTAGAGGAAATTTTTTACTGGACATCAGTGAAAACACAGATCAGTACCACTACTCCTTCCCAAAAATGTTGAGAAAATTGAGGCTCAAAAAAAGAGGTGACTGAACTGCCAATGGTCTATGGTCAGAGATAAGAATCAAACCTAGATCTTGGAGTTCATTTATTCACTGTATTATTCAGGCAAAGGAAAAGACTTCACAATCTCTCTCACACACTCCAAATCAGTGTACTGACTATTTTAATTACACAGTCTACTTTAATTTTATTTTGTAATATCTTATAGACTTAGTAGAAGCACAACCCTAGTTCATGTGACTTCTCATAAGACAAGTCTTATAGAATTCGTTAGATGGTTCCTGCAGATTGAGGCTAAAGAAAGGCAATTAATGTAAGTAATAGAGATCTCTAAGTCTCCATATTTTTATATTTTAGAAGATGTGTGATTTCATTGATGGGGTATTCAGCTAATGCTCAATAAATTAAGTAGTAACCATTTGCCCAGTGTGTGGAAGTTTCCAGAAAATGCTTAATTTATATACAAGAAGGTATTCCTGACTTGCAATCAGTTATTTTTTCCCCTTCATTTAAAAAGTCTCATCTGCAAGTAAATTCAGAGAGTTTAAAGAACCAGACAAAGATATAGTGTGCTATGCTAAATGTAATTCATACTCACCATCCACAGTACTGCATCTGGATCATTTATCTGTAACAGCAAAACAGGCACTGAAACTTAAGTAAGCACATAAGATAAGACTGTTGAATCCCTCCATACCAAATTTAGTCTATGATGATAGTTAAATTTTTATTAAAGGAAATTCATTTCAGCTAAAACCAAAGGACAGCTTTACTATTTACAAGAACTACCTTGGGTCTCTAAAGTGCACAGGTCAGGTCTACTAGAATGGGGTCGCTGACTGATACGGGATGGGATAAGAAAAAGTGTTTGGAGATGACTGAAGAGGTTACCCACTAAGAGGGTTAGGGTTGCTCTGGAGACCCCAAAATACCAACACATCGGGTCCTGCCAAATGAATTCTACTCAAGTCTTCTCAGCCAAAGAAAAGTAAAATTTATTAAAAGTTCAGTTGCATTGAAAACAGAGTAAGTCTGTGCTAGGTCATTCTGTGGAGCTCTCACAGCACTCTCACTATTCTATGGCATTCTATGGTGCTCTCAATCTTCTATGGCGCTCTCACAAACATATATATAAGACAGGGTCTTATATACAGAAGGTTGTGGAAGGAATCTAGGGGTGGTCTAGAGGAGGAGTTTGGGGAGGGTCTTCAGGAGTTAATAAAGTCAAGTAGTGATTAAGGGTGGGAGGCCATCTGGAGATTACAGACAATGGTGGGTTAGGCTCAAAGTTTCTAAGTCTAGTAATAGAGGCTTGGGCTCAGCCACAATGTAAGGCTTATTGCCTCATCAAATGGGATGATTCAATCAAGAGTCCAAGGGAGGTTCCCAGAGCCTGTACCTCAAGGACGCAAGGAGAGCTGGGGGGGGGGGGGGGGGGGGGGGGGGGGAGGGGAGGGTTCTCAGAGCCCATACCTCATCAGTGACCATAGAGAAGTGTTGAGAAAACAAGATGCTATAAAGCAAAAAGGTATCAAGGGGGAATGGTAGGATATCATCTAGTATCTAGTACAACCTCTCACTTTACAGGTGAGTAAACTTAATAGGGGCTGTCCTACTTGTATTTGTCTTCCCCACCCCTAGCACAAAGTAAGCATTAAATAACAAGCTTATTGATTGAATTGGAGGTCACATAGGTAGTAAGTGGGGGGGGGGGTAGAATTTTAACCCAGGTCTTCTAATTCCCAAACCAGAGTTCTTACTACAGCCTTCATTTGTGGGATTTACAGACACTCAGCAAGCATTTAGGGTCTACTGTGTTTCCAGTAAATACTGTTTGGTGCTCACTGGAGGACTGTTTGGTGACAGTTATAATAACTGACAGAAAATAAATGACAGGGCTTATCCCTGACAACTGAATTTATCTGGGTTCTTCCCACTCAACAAAGTTACCACACTTACTGATGGCAAACTGCCTGCACAGCAAAGGAATAAAAGATTCTGAGATGAAAAAAGCCTTCGATATCATTTAGTCAATATCCTCATTTTACAACTGAGGAGACCTAGGGAGGTTAAATCACCTACCCACGGTAAGAGTGGTAGGTGTACTCAGGAGCAGTGAGGTGCAGGGGAAAAACCTTGAATTTGGAATAAAGACCTCGACCTGAGCACCAATCCTGCTACTTATTTTGGCATTCAGTTCTCCCACCGGTAAAATAATGGAGCCGGAGTAGAAATTTTCTTCTTTAGAAATTTCTTCCAAATAACATACACCATGAATACAGTGCTTTGAGGTTTGCAAATATCTCATTTAATCCTCAAAACAACCATGAGAGGCAGGTGCTATTATTATCCCCATTTAACAGATGAGGAAAGTGAAGCATTCAGTTTGAGTCACTGAAGGAAGATCACACAGCCACTGTCTGAAGCTGTAGTTGAACTCGGCTTTTCCCGACTCTAGGTCCAAGCTCTCCTTATCCATCATGCCACCACAGCTGCGTCTACTCCTGAACCCTGGGGTACTATGGGGGATTAAGTAACACCAGCCCGGCCTAAAACTCTTTTTAGAAGCCCACTCCCACTTCTAAGCAAACCCTCCCCCCCCCCCATCTTTCTTCGAGTCCCTCCCTCCCCTCCCCCCCCTCCCCCTTCAGAGAGTCACTATCCCCTTTCACTTCCGCTCTCTGCCACCAATCACAAACAGACGCACTGCAAGATGACGTCGAAACCTAGGCCTGCAGCCGGAGCTTAGCCTGTCTTAGCGAGGCCTGAGCTGACCTGCACGTAGGCCGCCAATGCGAAGAATGCTGTCATGACCAAGTTGCAGCTTCTCCATAATGTCTCGGCCGGGGACCTCGTGAGAACCATCCCGCCCTCGTAGGAGCGCAGGCTGCCGTAGTCCGTGGGCTCCAGGAGCGCAGCCGCGGGAGCCGCTGGAGCCGCTGGGTTCTGGTCACGCCCACGCCACCCCCCTTCCTCTGGGTCTCTGGGGATGGCGAGCTGTGCCCTGGAAAAATGGGAGTGCTGAACCTAATCTCACCCCCGAGGCCTGCCCCTGGTTGAGTTCATTAGGTCTGTGGTTCAGCATTACGCAAGTGCACTCGGATTTGGTGCGAGGTCAGCCACTTTATTTTACGTGTAAGGATATAGAGGGACAGAGAGACCTAGGTGACTGTGTGAGGACTACATTACAGTGATTTTGTTCAATACCCGCTCCCCGCAACAAGAAGTATACAACACATTAAGTTTAAGTTAGCATTATTAATATTTTTTTTTCCATCACTTTAAGAATTTCTCAGGAAATAATGGGGAAAAATAAGGGAACCCAGCACTCTCTGGTTTCATACTGTTAATAGCAGTAGCAGTAATTCTCAAAATGATTCAGTACTGGTAAAGGAATAGGTCAATAGTTGAAATCGATTAGATACACTATACAACAAACAATTATACAATATGCAGAGGTACGTGAGCCCAGTACCCTAGTACTTGATAAACCTAAAGAAGTGAGGTACTGGGTAAAGATCTCATTATTTGACAAAAATTGGTGGGAAAACCGGAAAGCTTTGTAACAGAAGTTAGTTACGTAGACATATATATATCAAAGTAAGCGCAAAATGGGCATATGACAGACATAATACAAGATGAAATTAAAAACAAATTAGAATAACAAAAAGATTGCCTATGGATAGGGTAAGAGTTGATGATCAAACAAGGGATAGAGAGAATCACAGATAGCAAAATTACTTTGATTACATAAAATCAAAGTGTTTTTGTACAAACAAAACCAATACAATTAAAATTAGAAGGAAAACTGGGAAAAATATCATAGCAGTAAGTTTCTCTGGTAAGGATCTTGTTTCTAGGCTGTAGATGTATATGTACACATATATACACATGTAATACATAAATACACAAATATTTGTACAAATTATGTTTACATATTTAAATTTATATGTGTATAAATTGTATCCTTAGAAATGAGACCCTTTGAGAAACTAGCTAATATTTTTTCCCAGTTACCTTACTTTCCTTCTAATTTTAACTTTATTGGTTTTTTTTGTGCAAAAACTTTTTAAATGAAAAATGTTATATATATATATATATATATATATATGTAGCTACACTTACATGTACACACATACACATATAAACAGTGCATTAACTCTCAGGAAGTGGGCAGTTTGTTTTACCTTAAGTTTTCTGCAATCATGGCTAATCATGCATTGATCAGAGTTCTTAAAGTCTTTCAAAGTTTATTTTTATATTATTGTAATTAGAGAAACACGCATCTAAACACCTCTAAAGTCCTACCTCTCACTCATCACATAGGCAAAATTGACAAAAATAAAGGAAAGTAGAGAATGTTGGTGGGGCTTTGAGAAAACAGGTACATTAGTGTACTGTTGGTGGAATAGTCATCGGTGGTCCAGTCATTCTGCAAAGGAATTTAACCATGATCAAAGTCTTTAAACTGTACATATATTTTGACTTAGCAATATCTCTACTAGGCCTGTGCTCCAAAGACCTCAGAGGCAGAGAAAAAGGAACCATATATTTAAAAATATTTATAGCAGCTCAATTTTTTTTTTTGCTTTTTTGGAGGGCAATTGGGGTTAAGTGATTTGCCCAAGGTTACACGGCTATTTTTTGTGTGTGTTAAGCATCTGAGGCCAGATCAGAACCCAAATCCTCCTGACTCCAGGGCTGGTACTCCATTCACTGCACCACCCAGTAGCAGCTCATTTTGTAGTGGTAAAGAACTGGAAATTAAGGGAGTGCCCATCAGCTGGGGAATGGCTAAACAAATTATGGTATATGAATGAAATGGGATATTTTTGTGCCATAAGGAATTATTAAAAAAAAGGATATGTCCAAAGAAACCTGGGAAGATCTGTATGAACTAATAAAGAATAAATAATAATAAAGTGAACAAAACCCAAGGAACCAAACAACTTTGAAAGACTTAGGATTTCTAATCAATGTGATTACACCATAGGATCAATGATGGAGCATGCAACCCACTCCTTGACTTGATGTTATAAAGATGTAGAATGATGCATGTAGTCTTAGTTATGGCCAATGTAGGAATATTTTTTGCTAAACTGTGAATATTTGTTACAAGGTTTTGTTTTTCTTTTTTTTCTTCAGTTTTTTGGGAGGAGACAAAATGGGGGGGGGGTGTTACACTAAGGTTAGCAGTCCTCTCTATCACAAGATAAGAGAATAGGAGGGAGGTTAGAAAGAATCACAAAGAAAAGTTAACATTACATATTGAATTTATTATATGCTGAAAACAAAAATTAACCCTGCATAATAGAAATCAACAATTTCATGTACAGATCTCTTCTGTTTCACATTTTATTTGAAATGTTCATTTTATTGGGTTTTATTAAGTTCAAAATTTTAAAAAGAAAATATAATGCAAATCAACAACAAAAAAGAAATTGCTTCTGTCCCTCTTCTGTTGTGAGAAGATATATGGGGAATGAACTTAACAGCTTCCTTATGCCTGGTTTAATTCCATATTATTCACTGTGCATTTTGTTGGAGTAAATGACCTTTACTAAGATGTTTTGCATTTTATTTTGGTTTGTTCTGAGAGTTTGTGGACATGGAGACTTAGGAATTATGGATTGAATAGATGATTAGCCTTTTGTCTGCCATGACACCCTGGGAGAAGCCAATAGGGGAGATATTAAAGGACAGCAGGCTCCTGTGATAATAGATGAAAATAAAGTGGATTTTTGAAGTAGAGAATAGGTGAAAATATTTTATGCTTTGAATTGGGGCACTCTGATAAATGCTTTTTTTTCTTAGACACTTGAGAATCTCTGTTAGTGAAATTTGAACTTGATAAAAGGCATTTATAGATGAGTGGAATCTGATGTCACTCTAAGGCAGGTGTGGGGTGGGATGGAGAATGAAATGTATAAATCTGTATTTTGTCTCTGCTCTTGAACAGTCTTTTTAAAATTATAGGTGCACACTTTGTCTCCACATTTTTCAGGTAATCCAGTGTTTCTTATTTTATCTCTTATATCTTATCTCTTTTAGTTTGTCATCTTTGATTATAATGTTATCAAGCTTTTTTTTTTCCCAGTTGAGCTGACCTTTGCCCTTTATTGCATTTTCCCCACTTCTACCAATCAGCCTTATAGCCTGAGAATTTCTTTCCTCATTGATTTCCACTTATTCACATATCCTGTTGCTTTCTCCAGCTTGTTGACATTTTAATCCATTTATCTTGTTCTATTTTTACTTATGATAGATCTGTCATTACAGAGGTCAGACCTGTCTTTACTGACAACATCTTTCTTCAGTAATATTCTATCCTACTTAATTTTCTTTAAAATGTTTATTATTTACTATGATGCACCTTGTATTCAATCTATCTTCATTTCCTGAGCTGTTGTTGACATTATTTGATTTTTATTGTTCCTTCTCATGGAGGCGCTTTTCCCCCTGCTGTTTTCTTTTCTCTTTGCCTTTCCTTTACCTTATCTAAGCAGTTATTGCCTCTTGATGTTCTTTGGTTGTTCCTCTTTTTTGCTTTCTATTCTCCTTATTTGAAGGTGTTTTATTTATTTATGTGGGTGGGAGGATATGGGCTTATTTTGCCATTTTGCTGGATTTCTCAACCTTTAAAAAGTCTTTTACCTTCCAATTTTTTTTTCTTATACGTATTTGTATTGCATCTGGGGATACTTACTCTGTGTCTGGAAATCCTCTTTATGTCGTTCTATAACTGTTACTAAGGACAAGTTGCTACCACATTTTGGTATGAGGCCCTGTTTTCTCACATCATAAACCAAAGCATTTCTCCTGTCCCTTCAAAACTGAATCTTTGTTTTTATTCTTCTCCCTTTCCTTATAATAAGATTTAATGAATTCTTTGTGGAGAAGCAAGATGGTATAGCCAATAGGGTACAACTGTAGGCAAGTCACTTAACGTCTCTGAGCCTCAGTTTCTTCATTTTTAAAATGCAAATATTAATACAGGTAGTTCCAACCCTTGCAGGGTTGTTATAAAGCTCAAATGACATAATACACATAAAGCACCTCACAAGTTTTAAAATACAAATATTAATGACAGTTATGATTAAGAGAAGAAGGTGTAATAGTAGTTGTAACAGCAAGCAGCTGTTATAACTCGCCCATTTTTTCCTCTCCCATAATCTTTATGAACTGACTTCAAAGTCTTTCATTATGGCACAATCAGAAGCCAGGTGGTTTTTTGTCTTCTTCCCATACCTTTCTCCTTGGACCTCACAACATTCTTGTGGAACTTTCAATAAACTTTACTTTTCTTTGGCTAAGAGAAGGTTTGAGTCAGGATCTGGCATTTTGGGGTCTCTGGAGCAACCCTAACCCTCTTTATGGGTAACCTCTTCATTTTTATGGTTCCTTGATACTGGAAACACTGCTAATCTCAAACTCTTCTCCAGCTGGGACTGGAAGGTACATAAGCCTCTCTTTCCCTAGTACCTTGGAAGTGGAAGTTTTTGGTGGGCCTGACCTCTCAGGTTCCATTAGGTCAGACAGCTAGGAGGCTGTTTCCTGCTCAGCCTTGATGAGGGCTGGAATCCCAATAGGTTCAGCAGGAATTCTGATCTTATCTAAGACCAGAAAACCTGCCAATAGAGTCTGGAAAGAATTCAAGGTCTCAGGCTTAATTGGAGTGAGAGTTGTAGAAGTTTATTGTTACAGGACCTTTAGGGTCCTGCTTTACATGTACCTTACAGGGGTACATGCTTTTACTTTTAAAGGGTAGGGCTGCCATTGTCAGGGCTGACTGGATGGAGGGAAGGGACCTCAGTGCATAGATAAAGGTTAGAGCTGACTGAGAGGAACTTGTGACTTTAGTGCAGATAGTTTAGATGAGATTTGGGCCAGACAGGAGGAGACATGAAGAGATTAAGAACAAAAGAATCACAAGGTGTTGCCTAGGCCAAGTGTGGATAGGGGGAAGGGGCAGAGTTTGAGGCTGGGAAAGGGATTTTACAGATTACAATTTTACAATACAAATTGCAGTTACAATTGTACAAACTGGTTTTACAAATTGATTTAGACCCCAGGTACCCCATCAGCCTGACTTCAGGTTCTCAGTCCTGTTTGGAGAACATGGACATGTGCGTAGCTTCTGAAGACTGGAAGATGAGGACAGACACCCCATCTGGAAGTGTAAGCCAGATTCTTTCAATTTTCTTAGGGCTAGGGAACTGGGGAAACTTCAGGTACTTTTTTTTTTGTTTATTTGTTTTTCAAGGCTTACTCTCAAACCTTTTATGGAGGAAGGAACTTCCAGACCCTATGCCTGTAGCTCTCAAAAGTTTGCCATATTGGATAGACTCTTAAGGAGCCTAGGTATCTGTGATGCTTGCATTGGACAAGCAGGCCAGAATCATCTGACATAGAGTAAGTCTGTGCTAGGTCATTCTATGGCACTCTCAATGGTGTAAGATGGGGTCTTATATACAGAAAGGTTGTAGGAGGAATCTAGGGGTGGTCTAGAAGGAGGAGTTTGGGGAGGGTCTTCAGGAGGAGTTAATGAGGTCAATGAATGATTAAGGGTGGGAATTTTCTGGAGGCTACCCTGAGCTGACAGACAATAGTGGGTTAGGCCAGTTCAAGGGAGGAAGAGGATCAAGGGTGGGAAATTGCTGGACAAAGGAGAGCTAAAGGCTTGGGCAGAGCTACAACTTAAGGCCCATGGCCTTAGGCAAATGCCTTACTGTACATGGGAAGATTGAAGGAGAGCTCAAGGGGGCTCCCAGAGCCTGCACCTCATCAGGAGGGGCTGAAGATATGAGATATCCTTAGAGTTCTCTTTGCTAGGCTAAATATCACCGGTTTTTTCAACCAATTTTCTTATGGCATAGATTTAAGGTTTTTGACCATTCTTGTTGCTTTTCTCTGGACATTCTTTAGCTTATCTGTCTTTCCTAAAATATGGCCCACAGAAGTAATCATATTATTCCAGGTGAAGCCTGATCAAGGCAGACCATCACTACCTTATTAAAAGAAGCTATGCCTCTCCTAATTCAGACCAAGATCGAAGCTTTTTGGACTTCTATATCATACTGATTCATATTGAAACCCTAAAACTGAAGAGGTTACCCACTAGAGGGTTAGGGTTGCTCTGGAGACCCCAAAATAACAACACACCAGGTCCTGCTAAATGAATTTGATTCAAGTCTTCTCAGCCAAAGAAAAGTAAAATTTGTTAATAGTTCGCTTGCATTAGACACAGAATCTGTGCTAGGTCGTTCTATGGCTCTCTCATTCTTCCATGGTGCCCTCACAAAAAGAAGACAGGATAGGGTCTTGTATACAGAAGGTTGTGAGAGGAATCTAGGAATGGTCTAGGGGAGGATTTGGAGGAAGGTCTTCAGGAGAAGTTAATAAGGTCAATGAGTGATTAAGGGTGGGAAGTAGCTAGAGGCTACACACAATGGTGGGTCAGGAATGCTCAAGGGTGTATTGATATTTTGATAGGCTCTAGGGTGGGAAGTAGATGAACAATGGAAGGCTAGGCTAGTAACTAGTCTAGTAGTTTAGCAGTTAGTAACTAGGCCCAGTGTAAGGCTTATTGACTCATGCAAATGCCTCATCAAATGGGATGATTTAATCTAGAGTCCAAGGGAGGTTGCCAGAGCCTGTACCTCAGACACTCAAGGAGAACTTGAGGGGGCTTCCAGAGCCCAAACCTCATCAAAACCTTCATATATTTCTCAGAATTTTTTCTTTCTAACCGTGTTTCTGTAATCTTGTACTTTTGACATCAAATTCTTCAATCCAAGTATAGTAGTTTACATTTATCTTTCTCAAAATCCATCTTAATAGATCCAACCCCATTTTCTATCCAGTAAAGACTTTTTTGGATCCTGACTCGATTATCCATTGTGTTAGCTGTGATTATGATTAGCCAGATTTGTTTCTACACATAGGAGAAGATGCAGTCTATGCTTTAGTGAAGTAATTGGTAAAAGTTTACAACCTGGGCCAAGGATAGGTCCATGTAGAACTTCCCCAGGAACTTTCTAAGTTGAAATTGAAACTTTAATGGCAATTCTCTGGAAATGGCCGTTAACTAGTTCTGAATCTATCAAATTATAGTATCCTGTAGTCCATATTATTCATCTTTTCCACAAGAATAGCATAAAATAAACATGCCTAAAATTTAGGTAGACTATATCCACAATGTTCTCATTTACAAGTTTAGTAACCCTTTCAAAAAAAATGAAATAAGGTTAGTCTCATATAACCTGTTCTTGATGAAATAATGCTAGCTCTTTGTGATCATCACTTTCATTTTGACATGTTCACTAAATATCCCTTTAATAATACACTCTATAGTTTTCTGAGGAGTCAAAATCAAGTTTCCTAGTCTATAATTTGAAGATTCTCTTCTTTTTTGAAAATTGAAATGGCATTTGCTCGTCTCCAGTTCTAAAGTATCTTTTCCCTTCTCCATGATATTTCAATTTGCATTGTCACTGATTCAGTAATCACATATGGCATTTCTTAATGTAAGAAAGAGTATAGTTCAAAGGGTGTAATCAGTTTTGTAATTCTGATTATGTGTGGCCAGATTGTTAGATCTGTTTTATAAGTGTAATGCAAATGACTTATTAACATTTGAGGAGTACAGCAGTAGTAGAACTGGAAATAGCTTTTTTTTTTTTTTACAAACATCATATTAACAAAAACAGTATTTTTAGTACTACCTACAATTATAGGCCCAATTCTTTCTCTTCCTTTGCCACCTATGTAAAATTGGAATGGTATAAATTTTCACAGGGAAGCTGATTGAAGATTTCCATTGTGGATAGGTGTAGCAGCAAGCACCCCAAGCGTCCTCAGGGTTTGCTGCCAACACAGGTTCTTGGATCTGCTTTGATAAAGGAAAGCAACTCAAAATGGGTTAACCAGCTTACTTTAATCAGTAAATATGTATTGTTTACCTAGTTCAGGGGAAAAAGGTCAGCACCCCAAACTTCAGAATATACAGACAGAATTATCAAGTCAGAGAAACAGATCAAGTAGACAGATTTCCAAACTGTCCAACCATTACATCCATATCAAACAACATCTGGGTTTCAAAGCCGGGGGGGCTCTAGACATCGGCTTCCCAGAATTTCATCTGATCAAATCACAGAACACTTCTCAAAGTGAGCCCCAAAACAAAGCTACACATCAGGGCTTATATAGCCTTCTCCTGGCTCAGAGAATGTAACAACCTTATTGACTCACTGGCCAATCAAGAAGTATCTACTGAAAAACAAGCCTCCCGCTCCAGGTGCACTTTAGCCTAGGGCCAGGGAATATCTTTAAATTTACATCCCATTACAATAGGCAAATCTGGAGCACTAGAATAATTTCATATACTAATAGGACATTTTCTAGAACTGTGGGTCCTTTGGCATCAAGTCAGAAAGCAGTACTTCTAGACATTTGTTATTTCCCTAAGATATTTATGTTCTGATAGTAATAAACTTGTTATTCACTTAAGGCTCAAACTATTACCACAAGATTTAGTCAGTCCACAAAAGTACGGAATACCTACTATGTGCATCACATTGTATCCAAAAGAAAACAAAACATGGGAGTCATTTGGGGGAGGTATGAAAAGCACAAGAAAGAAATAGGGAACAATAACAAGTTAAACAGTAGGAATTTAGAAAAGAGACAGATCCTTTTGGACTATAGTTGTAATCAAAGAAGTCTTGGAGGAAGCTTGGAAGGATGGAGAAATGGGTTTTAGATTGTTGTTGTTGTTTGTCCTTTGTTCTAGAAAAGGACCAATGACTTCAGGAAGGTGAAATGAATTGGATTTAAGTGAGGCAGGGCTATGCAAATTTACCAGCCTTACCCTCTCCTCCAGAGCCATCTGAATGTAGTGGTAAGACATAGATCTGCATGACTGGAGATGGTCCAGATGCAGTGGGAGACCATTTCCTTTTTACGCTAAGGCCTTTTACGGGTCTCAGTTTGAGGCAATACCCATTCAGTGATTGGCAGGTAAGAAGAGAGGCAAAAGAAGACCTCTTACTTATTTGAAAAAAAAAAAATCAGTCTGGAAGGGGAAGAACCTCCGGGTTTTTGGCCAGAACAAAAACAATTGCTATTTACATTCACTGGGAGCCAACCAAACCCAAACAAAGACCAACTGAGGCTTAGGTTGGAACCTATTATTGGCCAATCTGTGAGAGCCAGAGTGATTTGAGTTTAAGGTATTATCTAGTAGTTCCATTTGAATCCCAATGGCTTTATCAGTGCCTGTTTTTTCAGAGCCTTATTTCAAGAAATTTATATTTCTTGTAAGGTCTTTCCCAAGCCTCAGTTTGTTTGAGGCAACACCCATTCAGTGATTAAGGCTTGGTGAGAAATAAGCATATTCAAGTAGCTTCATTTGAATCTCAATGGGCCTTATCAAAGCCTGGTTTTCCAGAGCTCTTTCATGAAATTCACTTTTCTTTGAGCAGAGCACCAGCATTTAAGTGCATGATTCCCCATGTGGGCAGAGGAAGGGAAGAAGGAAGGAGAAGCATAGCCCAACTACAGCTGGTCATTTGGGTCCTTAGTGGGTTACCTCACTGGTAAGGTACCGGCTCTGGTAACCCCCTTGAGCTCTCCTTGAATCTTCCCACATAGGGTATTTGCATGAGGCCATAAGCCTTTCATTGTGGCTTTGCCCAAACCTTTGATACTAGCTTGGCCCTCCATTATCCAGCTAGCCCCTACCCTACATCCTTCCAAAATATCTATACCCAAATCTGTTAAACTCTTCAACTGGCCTAACCCACTATTGTCAGTCTTCTCTAGGTAGCCTCCAGCAACTTCCCACCTTTAATCATTCATTACTGGAGTCTGACCTCATTGACTCTTCCTGAAGACCTTCCCCAAACTCCTCCTCTAGACCTCCCTTAGATTCCTACCTCTACCTTTCTATATATCAGACCCCATCTTGGGTACTTGAGAGGAGGAAGGCCAGATAATGATTTAGCGCAGACTCACTCTGTCAGATGATTCTGGCCCGCTTGCCCAATGCAAGTGTCACAGATACCTAGGCTCCTTAAGAGTCTACCCAATATGGCGAACTTTTAATAAACTTTGATTTTCTTTGAGAGAAGACCTAAGTCAAATTCATTTGGCAGGACCTGGTGTGTTGGTATTTTGGGCATCCCTAACCCTATACCTCATCATTTTATGATGACCCTCTTCACTACTACTTAGTACTCGTGGATTGTTTTTTGTCCTTCTTTCTAGAAGAAGACCAGTGACATCAGTGATTGCAAGTGATAACTTGAAAGTGAATTGAATAGGGGCAGCTAGTGGCCCTGGAGTCAGGACCTGGGTTCTGATTGGGCCTCAGACACTTGAAACACACACAAAAAAAACTAGTCGTGTGACCTTGGGCAAGTCACTTAACCCCAGTTGCCCTCCCCTCCAAAAAACAAAACAAAAAAGCAAAAGGGAATTGAATTTAAGTGAGACAGGGCTGTGGGAATTCACCAGCCTTACTCTCTTGAATATATGTCTGGAGAATGGAAAAGGATGAGTCAGAAGGGTCATTATTATATGCAAGAACATTAAAGTCAGATTGAAATAGTTTTACAAAAGCCCAAATATAGGTATTAGGAATATATATTAGCATATGGCAGACAATAAATATCTATTGAATTGGGTTGAATTTATTCAGGGAATTAACTCTGGTATGTGTGAGGTGTGCTCAAGGAGGTCAGCCTTATCACAGTGAGCTTTTATTGTAAAGCAGACATGTACTGAATCAGTGTAGAGAATAAGAAGTGATGGTCTCACTATACACTGCTTGGATCATATCACATGCATTTTCAGAGGCTATTCGCCATGCCTGGAAGGCTCTTTCTCCTCATCTATACCCTCTGACTTTTCTGGCTTCCTTCAAGGCTTAGTTAAAATCTCATCTTCTGAAAGTAGCCTTTCCTGGGCCGTTAGTGCTGTAAATATCTTCTCCCTGAGATTACGTCAGATTTATCCTGTATCTTGTTTGTACAGTAGTTGTTGTAGTTTATACAAATAGTTGTTTGCATGTTGAGAACGCCCTGAGGAGCTGTTTTTGCCTTTTTAAAAAAATCCCCAGTATTTAGCTCAGAGCCTAGCACACAATAAACATTTAATAAATGCTTGTTGATTTGTAGTCAATTCTGCATACTATAGTTTAGGAAGAAAACTAATCAGCTGGAGTGCTTCTAGTGAAGGAGGATCAGGAAGAAAATTGAGATCTTGTTATCTAAGGGTCATGAAACTAGAGATGGCTAGTCTGGAGAAGAAAAAGCTTGAGGGAGGGTTGGGGAGCAAGATAGTCTTTTCAAAAAGTATTTGAGAAGATGTCATAGATGTATTTCAAAACTTTTCCAATTTGGCCCCAGAGTATAGAACAACAAGCAATGGATAGAAATTCCAGAAGCTTTTCCATAAAGATTAGAGAACTCCTATACTCTTTATATGAAAATGCCTACTTGATATCTGCAGTATACAAGATGCTTAAGGATCATGTGTGTCTATAAGCATTTTCCTTGGGGTATAATTCTTAGAGACTTTTAAGATAGGATAAAAACCACACCCTTATCACAAAACTATATGGAGGCTGACAATAGATAAGGTAAATTTCTGAGATCCTTTTATCCAGTTTACTTTTCTCTAATCCTTCCTGTTTTTAGAGAAATGCTGCATGTGGCCACAAGGTGGCGGAAACCCTCCAGAAATGACCCTCTGCTGGGAGTTTATTACAATTATTAGTCAATGAGGAAGGAGACAAAAAGGGAAGGGAAGTGAATGGGTACATACATAGTGAAATAGTCTTGACCATTCTGAACGTTTTCCACTCTCAACATGTGGTATTGGGTGACTAGAGAATGCTGAAGCACACAGAAACTCTAGAAAAAGAGCCATGGGCATCTAAAAATTGCATTGTGAGAGGGAGGGCTGATGACTTCAGCAGATATAGTGGTATAAATAAGATGATGGCAATATTTGTCCTATGTTATCTAGAAGCAGGTAGTGCAAATAGAGGCAGTTTCTGGACCTTATATCCCTGGAGTTTGCTTTGCAGTGGGTAACATTGGTTACCAGGACTCAAAGGAAGTGAGAAAAATTCAAGCAGAGTTAAGTTCAGTAGTTGGGTTGAAGTGTTCCCTCATCTCACTTCTGACCTCCTCCATCCCCTGAGGGAACTAAACAACCAGAGTATATATATCCTCAGTTATGTCCTTGGGTTTGTTCTTTTGAGAGGGTATAATGATAAACTCCTTTTCCAATGACACGTATATTCTAAGTATAACCTTGCTGAGACAAAATGTTAGAATCATCATAATAATAGCTGACATTTGTATAATACTATAAAATTTGCGAAGCCTATTACATATGTTATCTCATTTGATTCTTACCACTACCCTGTGAGAGAAGGGTTATGATTGTTACTATTTTACATATGTGAAAACTTAGACTTAGAGAATTTAAATGAGTCTGTGATCCTGTGGCTTGCCCAGAGTTATATAATTAGTGTCTAAGACAGTACTCAAACCTGAGTCTTCCTGTCTTGAGGCCTAGCACTCCATCCACTACACTAGGCTGCCTTAAATAGAATATTAGAGATGGAAAGCACCTTAAGGATTAACTTAACCAGAGGTATAATTGTGTGTTCTTTGGGTGTCACTCTTATAACCTGAGCAAGTCCCAGCTGGTCACACAGCTGGTTAGTACCTAGACTAGAATTCAGGTTTCTCTTTCTACCATACCATCTTAATATAAATCTACAGACATGCTATCCATAGCATTGCCCTACCCAAGATCACTTCTCAAAATCTAAAAGCTCTATAATACTGAGTCCATCAGACACTTATGAGGCTATTTCTATGACACTAAACTACTCCTGGTTACATTTTGCTTATGCTTTTCTCAGAGAGAAGCAGTATTGTGTAATGGGAACCTTAAAGCCAGGAAGACCTGGGTTTGAGTTCTGCCTTGGACAGACACTGCCTGTATGACGAAGGGCTTCCAGCACAAGGTGTACCTCGGCATCCCCAGGGGAACCCTCACAGTCTCAAATGAATGATATTTCCTCAAAATATCCCAAATAATACCCCAAATCCAAGATACTAAGGATCTTCTCTACTGAGTCTCAAAGAGAAGTTAGATACCTTTGTCCATGGATCCTACGATATGGAAGAGAGCAGAGGACAAAGAGAGCCATTGAGAGCCAGATCACCTAGGCTGTTGTCCCAGCTCTTCCACTAGCAATCTGTGCAATCTTGGACCATTCACTTAATCTCTATAGACCTCAGTTTCACCATCTATAAGATGGAAATTTGAACTAAACACTAAAGTCCCTTCCAGGTCTCAAATTCTATTCTGACTGCCACTGTTGTAGTCCTTATAATTTGAACTTGAGCTGTATCTAATTCACTTCAAAGAAATGGAATGAGTCCAGGATGGGAAAACATAGAGCGAAGCCCTGCCACCCTCTCCTTGGCTGTCTGTAAATTAATTATTCATTTACTCATTCAGCTAACATGGATTGAGTGCACACTATGTGCCTTCTGATGGGAACTGTGAGAGTAGTTTGATCTTGATTTACATATTCTGTGTCTTCCTCAGATCATCAGAGAGGCTTCTTAGAACTGCTTGAGAAATACAAAATACAGGTCTCCCAGCTGGCACAGTTTGCCATTTGGGCCATCCAGATTACAGAACCATGTACTACTTCCTGTCATTTTGAACACTAAATATAAAAACAAAATTTTTGAAATAGTTGTTACTTGAGGACAATCTATAAGCAGATAAAAAATTGAGGACAGACTGCTTAAGGAACTTTTGATAGGAAAAAAAATTCCAGGTCTTTGAAGTACATACATTAACTCTAAGGTAAATAATGAAATTACTTTTAGAGCTGACAGGGACTTTAGGAATCATTGCATTTCATAGATTGGGGTAGGTGTGGGTGAGTGGAGGTATAAAAAGGTTGTTAAAAGAACCTGGGTTTCAAACCCAACTCTTTTGCTTCCTATTTTGAAACACTATGCTGTTTCTCAAGATTCAAGGTAAGTTTGAAAAAAATGTTCAGTACTTAAACCTAGGAGATGAAGGGAAGCCTAGCTAAATCAAATCTATATGATTAATGGTTAAGGGTTATTGATTAAGGTTTATTTACCTCATATAGACTCCAAGAATTCTTATCTTAATTACCAGTGGCATTGATGAGTAGTATCCTACAGGGCTGTTGGCTACCAATTTTCTCCCCTGGCTTCTAACAAAATCCCTGAGGGATGACTTCTTAACACTATTTACTTGAGCATCCATTCTTAAGTGTGCCCCTGTAATGGTAATGGGAATTTGAAGATCTTCCCTGCCCCTAAATAAGCCTAAGTTGAATTTGAGGACCTTTCCTGATTTGAAAATATACTTTGCCCCCTAATAGGCTGAATGTGGTCACATGGATCCTGTGGTGGGAAGAGTTTGCTGAAGGGTGGAGCAGAACTCACAGGAGAAGCTTGCTTTGAGGGAGGCTTGTTTTTCCGGAAGGCACAACTTTTATTACTTTGTAGTCAAGTGGGTCACAAGGCTTGATGTTCTCTGACTCTGGAGAAAGCTATTTATACTTCTGAGTTGGGGTTTTGCTTTGGGGCTCATTTTGGGAAGAGTTGTGTGATTTGGCCAGATGAGACTCTTAGCAGCTGTTGAACTCCCCCCCCCCCTTTGAAAACCCAGATGTTGGTGCTTCTCTCTCTGGTGACTAACTGTATGTATGTGATGGTCAGACAACTAGAAGCCCTGTCTGTTAGTCTGCTGAATTGTGTTATTTTCTCTGTATTTTTGTCTGCTTGTAGCTTCTGTTTGTATTCTCTGAAGTTCAGGGTGTTGACTTTTCCCCCTGAACTAGGTAAATGATACATGTTTCATTAAAGTAAGGTTGTTAACCCTCTTTGCTTTCCTTTAGAAAAGCAGATCAAAGAACCTGTGCTAGCAGCCATCCTAGGTATACTAGGGTGCTGGCTGCTATGCATAACCCCCACACAAACATCAATTACTGGTTATCACTTCAATATAATCTAACTACTGCTATTTACTCTTATCTTCAATATATTGATTAGCACTCCATTTTCATTTAACCATTTGACATTAATTAGCTTTTACAATAGGGATATTTACTAAGAAGATATAGCAAGAACAGAAGTATAAATGCATTAGACTCCTGAAGCAAGAACAACATTTTCCCCTATGCTACTTGGTCCCTGGGAAGGGTGGGCTCAATTTTAAAGTGATCACTGTGAAGCATTCATCAAACACCAAATTCATTTTTGAATGTGGCATAGTTGATAAAGCAGTTATCTCCTGGGCTGGTTCAGGTAGGCTTCACTCCTCACTAGGTTTGATGGCCTTCAAAGCCTGTCATGGATTTTGTTCCTGGACTCCTAACATTCCTCAACCTTTTGGAGCTTAAAGGGTCATAGCCTAATCCATCCCATTTCAAATAAATATTCCCTTACTTAAGGCAGGAAAGAATAGATACCTTAGGGGCTGAGCACAGCCAGGCCAGGTGTGCATGACTTCATATCAAGCCAGGTGAGGAGGGAGAATGGGCTGCTAGTTCTCTTTCCATCCAGAGGCTTACAGAAATTATTGACTTCTCTCTCAAATGTAGCCAGGTAGGAAAGAGATTGAGTTGCCCTTGTGAAAGCTTTTTTGTATATAAACTCAATTCTGGATCAGCAGTCATTCAGAAAGGCAATGTGGTAAGCAGATTGGAAACAGTTATAGCATAGCTGGTGCCTGCAGAGCTTCCCAGACAACATGGAACTGTCCCTGAAAAGGTTTAAACCTGGGAAAAACTGGCAAACACTTCCACACTCTCAAGTGAGAAACCAAACTGATTTGATTTGGCTAGACAGATCTCTGACCCTTGGGCCCTACACATATGCTTCAAGAAAGGAATTTGATGGATCCTTGAAGGAGGGAGTTGTTTTATTGTGACAATGTGGAGATTTGGGTGGAGAGGAGATGAGATCTGGGGCCACAAGTGATTTTGAGGCCACCAAGAAACAGCACAGTTAGCAATAGTGAGCTCTTCCCCCTGCCCCAATTGTGGAGTATGACTGTGAAAGATGCTTGAAAAGGTTTTATATTTCACAGAATAGGTGAAAGCTGGTATTTCACTCAATTTAGTGGTGAAGAAAGCCATGTGTAGTCATGTTTTATGAACCATTTAATCCTATATGTTTTATAGATATCTTTCCAAGGGCGGAAGTTGAATGGAATCTTAAGATTCTTTCCCAGGTCCCCTACCCCAATCTGCTCCTTGAGACCTGTCTTTTGTTTACATCAATTGTGGTTTCTCAGTATGGTTCTCTGTCAGGAAGACAAAGGGAAGCTATCATTAATTCACCTCTCAGCAATCTGAAGAGAAAGGAAGGGAGAAAAGATGACTAGATAAAAAAAAAAAAACCCTCCCTAGCCTCTTCTATGTAGCCAGTGGGGAAAAATCCTATAGCTTATACTTAATTCAGGGTCCTTTACCCATGTGGTTGATGTCTGGTGTTTGTCTGCCAGCAGTACATATCTGGTCTTTCCAGGACAATGACTTTTCTCTTTAGTTTGCCCATCTCCCAGTGATCCCAAAATTCCTTACAGGCTCTCAATGATATCATCCCCTCTCTACTCAAACTATCTCACAGCCCTATAAAATCACCCTCTTCCCCATGAAGCTGTTGAATTCCAATATTTGTTGTCTTTACTAACTTTCTCTTTAGGAATATCCACTTATTTCTCTAATATCTTTGCTTACTTATCAGACTATGATTTTTTTGGCTGTACACCCTGACCACAGAGACTGTACCATATCACTTTTGTTCTAAGAAAGTTAGAGAAGACATACCCTTGAAAGGTTCCCCAACATCAACCATCACCTACTCTTGACACAGACTCTTCTTTAATCTAATTGAAGAATATTTTCTCCTGCTTACTTATGTGGCTTAGTGTGTGGGGAGCTAATTATGGGAAGTAAGATGACTCCTTCCTCCCTGGGCTCCAGAGAACTGCAGAAAGAAAGCATTAGCAAATACTCTAATTGCTTGGAAATAGCCTTAATGTCCTATTAAGGAAAGACAGAAGCTGAGCCTGATTCAGCTTCCCAAGTTAATGCCAATTGAGGCAGATGCTCCTATGAAAGGAAGTGTGGCATAGTGGAAAGAACACTCACTTTGGAACCAAACAATCTAATGTGACTTTTGAACTATGTAGCTTAAATAAATCACTTCATCTCATTGTTATCTAACCTCAATTTTCATATTTTGCATTTATTATAAACTTGGGTTTTGGTTTTTGTTTTTTTGGTCTGAACCTGTGTAAGAACCCTCTTTAACCAATACAGATTAACAACTATTTGGGAACTTTCAATCATATAGTTGCCTGGAAAAGTTGTATCAATATGTAGCCAGTATGTGTCAGAAAAGGGACCTGAATGAGTTTTTCTGACTGAATCAGAGGCTAATTCTTTCTTCACTACATCAGGCTGCCTTTCTATGTTGAGTAACTATTAATAAAAACAAACATTCACATATAAAATTATGAAGTATTAATTCCTTTGTGAACAGTTTAGTTGCCAAAAGGGGCAGAAAAAGATTTTGTGTATGAAAAACTGATAAAATCTATATACCAAGAAACACAGTTCTTCTGATTAAGTATGAGGAGAGAGTCACTGTTTAGGAAGACTGGATAGTGAGCTGCCACTCAAATTAATAAGACCTGTTTGAGGGGAGAGAAATGACTAAGGCTGCAGGGCATTGAGGCTGCATGAGATATCTTCACTCTTTTGTGTGTGACTTTTTATGGAGCTGACAAAGTATTACATTATGTGACCATTTGGGGATCATGGGAAAATAAAATAAGGACTGTTGGCTTCGTAACTTAAAAGGGTAGATTTCCTGAGTTTTACCTCAGAAGAGAAAACTGAGTGATCATCAAAGTTCTGATTTGAGGCATTGTGTAGCAAAAAAAAAGGGGGGGGAGGAAAGAAAGGAAGGAACAAACAAAAAAAAAAACCTGAAGGTGCCCAGGAAAGGGCAAGACAGGCTTTGTAGCTGTTTTGTTGTAAGAAAATGGTTAAAGCAAAATCCTATTGGCTAGGCTTTTCTACATAATCCAGATATTCATTCTTTTTTTTTTTTTTAGTCAATAACACTTTTATTTCGTCAGCTCTTCAGATCAACAAGCATTTGTTTAGTGTAGCTCTATGTCCCTGGCACAAGGCCAATTCACATGGGTTCTGAGAAATCCATGTTATGAAGCTCAGCTCTCCAGAAGAAGGAGTAGGGAACCTATTCTGAAGCCCACTATGTGACCAGAAAATAGGAAGGTTCCACATATTCAGGTTTTCCTTGGTGTAGACTCTGTGTGGCCCTCTCCTCACTAGGTCAGTTCCTCCAAGTCACTTCTACTTCATCAGTACAGTACCTCTGAGTTACCCCAGAATCACTGAGTGCTGTTCTATGTCCAGAATGGAACATCTCCCAGCCAGCCTGAGCAATCATAGCTCCATTGTCAATGCAAAATCTTTCATCAGTGGCAAAGAGCTGGGCATCACGTTCTTCACACATTGTCCCCATCATCTCCTGTAGCCTCATATTACATCCCACACCTCCCCCAATGAGGACTTCTTGCGAACCACAGTGTGCCATGGCCCGCTCTGTGATTTCCACCAGCATTGCAAACACTGTTTCCTGGAGAGAGAAACAAAGATCTTCAGGGGTACATTCATTTGCAGCCAGCATTTGATGAGCTGCTTCCTCAACATAAGACAGGATTCCTGAGAATGAGACATCCATCCCCTTCACAATGTATGGTAACTCCACTAGCTTTTGGCCTTGCTTTGCCATCTGCTCAATGTTGTAGCCAGGGCTGGGATCATTGGAGATCTTCAGAACTCGGGCAAATCGATCCAGACAATTACCAACAGCAATGTCGATGGTTTCCCCAAAGATTCGGTAGCGATGCTCTGAATATGAAATTACCTGAGTATTTCCACCGCTGACGTAGAGTACAGTTGGACTAGTGGCTCCAGTGATGAGGCGACCCATCTCAATGTGGCTCACACAATGATTCACAGCCACCAATGGCTTATTCCACAACTGTGCCACAGTTCGGGCAACAACAGCCACTGAGACTAGTGGAGCACCCATTCCAGGGCCTTTGGTAAAGGCGACACAATCAATGTCTTTAGGGTTGAGTCCAGCTTCAGTCAGTGCTTCATGCAGCAGGTCCAGCACACAAGCTCGATGGTGCCTGTCCGTGTCTCCTGGAAGGAACCCGGTGCCCCGAGGGGTGAGGTAGGTCCGCCAAGGGTTAGCCAGCACTGCTCCATCTCTCACGATGCCCACGCCGATCTTGTTGGCGCTACCCTCGAAACCAAGAACCGTGGGCATGGTTGGGGCTGTGGGATCAGAGATCCCGGGGGTCCATGGAGCTCTCCCTTTACACCACCCTCGCCGACGCAGTCACAGCCAGAAGAGGTCACAGATCGCGGCCCAGATATTCATTCTAAGAAGTTTTTCTGTGAATTCTGATTTACTATAACATGCTAAAAAATTATTGCACAAAAAGTATCTTGTTTAGTGAGGAGCTGGATGGGTTGGTCTGCTTTGTAGTTCTCCCTGAAGTGTTAGGGGACTATCGTTATGCTAGTGTAATCATTTATTTTTTTCAGTGGGACCAAAAGGGCAACAGTTAGCAAATACTTGGCTTCATGTTTGCAGATTGGTCCTGAAGGACCATGGATATTAAGGTTTACTATCCAGATTTGTGAGTTGCTCTGAGCAATTCACACCGCTCATGTGCCTCCCTCCTAGGTTTCTTTAAGTGTGTGCCCACTCTCTCCCCACAGATTCTGTGTACATTGGTAGGAGTCTGTGAACTATATTTATAAGTGACTTGTGATGTTAATTACTCCTCTCTTTTCTTTGTATAGATTGTGATTATTGGTTTTGCCTTCTCATTAAGTAAATGGTTTATGTTTAGAGTTTAAGCACCATTGTGTGTGTCATGGCAATTTTATTTGATTCAGTAGCATAGTGATACCTTGCTCTTTCCCCTAGCAAAAGGTTACCTCTAGAATTCTGAGAAAGCTGAGTTGTGGTGTGGTGATGGCCCTTCTCAAGAAGTCCAGACCTGTCAGTATGACAGCAGATTGGATGAGTGAGTCAACCCAGTGAGTGAAAATGGTGGCCACACAACACCCTGTACTACTCAAGCAAAAAATATTTTTGATCATGAATGATCATGAAATGATAAATTCCATTACATATAGTTTATTTTTAAAATATGTATGTTAATGTTATAAACATGCTCAGTCTAGGAATAAATAATATTTGTTGGAAAGCCAGGAAGATTTTCATTATATTCATTTTACATTTATTCTTTTGGAATAAATGGGTAGCTCCCTTAATAGAGTACAACTCAGACAAATGTGAGCCTTTTCATACTGCTTCCATTACAATTTCCTGCTTTGTTCTCCATTGGCTAGGGACAACCTCCTGAACTGCCCACATCATGCTCCCCCTCACATAGCTTGGGAAGCATGCATACAAGCCTCCAACCCCTTACCTGATCAGAAGCCTGGCCCTGCTAAATCACAGCTCTCATTAGAACAAGTCACCTCTGAACCACATTTTGCTATCAAAAATAATTATTATGTAGAAACAAAATTCCTCCCATAATTTCCCACAATTCCCCCTTTTTTCTTTATTCAAGTTTTTGTTTCTACACCTTTAATACTCCCCGACTCTTTCTCATATGAATTCCTCTCCTTATCCATCTCCCCTTTAAGTAAGATCGACACATTGACAAATTACTAGGGGGCAGTCCCCTTTCTGAACACAGATACAGAGACCCAAAAGTTTTAAATAATATCAATCAATCATCCCTTCAAAATCCAAAAGTGTCTTCTCACACAACTTCTTGGGGCCAGGCTGGAGGAGGCTGGGGGCCATCATCTAACTGACATTCTCTGGTTCTTGTTGTCTGTGGCCATTTTCAGCCACACATCTCAGCATCTTTTCGTCCACCTGTAGAAATCTGCTTTCTTATGTCCACTCTCCTACAAAAGTGACCTTGGAACAATTTTAAATTACCATTCCTAAACCTTATACTCTTAGCATTCTTACAAAATTAAAACTGGAACCATGGCCAATTGTCATGTTCAAGAAACTCACATTAGAACCCAGTTTCTTATACTCTAAATTAGTCCATTATTAATTCCTCCACCAGGAGATCACTTAAGGAATTGGTAACAGGCTCTAATACATACAGAAATACATTAAGTAATCAATTTTAACACAGTACATATAAAGTCATAAAACAGTTCCAACTTCTGGTCATGTTATGCTTCTCTCAAAGCATTTACAAAATAGACCACAAACTATACTTCTTTTAACATTAACTAATGGTAACAAAATTGAGACAAGTATGACATTAACTAACAGAATAATATTCTCACAAGCCCTTGATCTAATTGTCTCCATGCTATTTCAGAGAATTAAGGGACCCTGACTTATACAAGAATATATACTAGTAACAGACATCAAGGCCAAACAGCTAGTTGTTTGGGCTAAAATACTAAGCCTAATAGCTTAATCTTATAAGATTAGGTCACCTATGTCGACCTAAAAGTTTGGTTAAAGGAGGCAAATGGTAGGTTATGTACATTTATATCACTCAGCAAAATAAAGCAATCTGATTGATTAGTTCAGACTTTGGCCTTTATTGAGGTTCAAATATTGTCACCTGAGATATTTCAAAATCAATTAATAGATTTGTTATTATGTGTACAAAACTTTTTTATTATGGAAATTTGCCATTAAGAGAGTAGGAACATAACTAAAGCAAGGGAATAACATCTCCCCAAGTCCATATTAATTCTAGGCAGAAGGTATGTCAGACTGCAAACTGCATTATTGAGCCATGCCCAAAGACTGGCAGGTGTCAATGAGGACATTAAATTGAGAGACCTTCACCTCAGCACATGCTGAAAAGTTGTTCCCTCAACCTTCACCCTCTGCAGTTCATAGATGCATCTTTGCTGGGTCACTGGCTTCATGAATCAGTGACTCAAATAGCTTTTCTTGATAATCCACACCTGGAGTTAAGACTCAGGAAAACAGTTAACAGTCCCATCAAATATCAAATAGCAAGCTCCAACAATCAGCCTTAGATATGACTATGACTTCACATTGGTTAAGGAATATCTTTAAAGTGAGCCTTAAATAGCCTCCATTTGTTTCTACACTCATTCTAGTTCATAAAATCAAATCTTCTATTAAGACCATAAGTTATTGCTCCAACAGATTTACATGTTTCCCAAGCTTCTCTTATCTTCTTCTGACCATGTTTGATGATATATACATAAGTTCAAACACTACCTTTAAAATATGTTTAGGTCATGGAATATCACTTTCAAATACACAAGGAATCCCTACCTGGGGAAAATGATTGAACATTGCATTTGTATGCTTATTTCCTTTCCTTCTCAAATTTGATTGAACCATTAATTAACATCTATCTTCTTAAAATCCTTCCTCACACTCTCCCTACATACTTAAACCATCTGAAATTGACACACAAAGGTGTTCAGAGCAACTATCTAGAGACAGAAGGGGCTTGGATAACCCTCATTTGTCCCCAAACCTTCTTATTTGCCTTCCATATTTCTAACCAAACCTTTATTTATTTTAAAGACTATCCTTATCTTGATTGATAACAGCAAAATTTCATACACTTGCATTTTGCCCAACTTTCCATTGATCACCAAACTCTGCCATAAAGATGAAAAGCAGGGACCTTATTGGATAAAACATCCACATGCAGTATCACATTCATCTTATAGCCAGACTGAGGAATAGTCAGGTGGGAAATATCTTCTTCCAAAGGCCAAATGCAGGCCCCCACCTGTTAATAATACAGAACCACACTCCCCCTGAGTAATTCCTGGCATTTCTCTCAGATACTGCTTTGATGCAGACAACCACACCCAAATTCAAATTCAAAACAAAATTAATTATGGTCCCTAACACCCTTTTAACTTAGTTTCACTTATTACAATTTAAGAGTTAGATATAGTTATTTTACTCTCATTGAATTACAATAAACAATGAAGATTTATCAGGACTCACATACAGAAGGGATTCTATTTAACATCCTTCTCTTCTCAATTTTAACCTTGTCCTGGCATAAAAGCCAATTGATAGAAATCCTTTCTTTCTATTGTACGTGAATTTGCAACTTCTCAGCAAACCAAGTTCATTGTTTAGGAGCTTCATAACTTAAACGAGTTCCTTCCCCAGGGCTGATGACTGCCCACACAGATGGTTTCCAGGGGTCTTGGTGAGTTTATAAAATAAGGAGAATTGACATGGACCCCAGAAAGGGGCCCCTGCCTACCAACCTCCATACTTATAGGAGAAGGAGAACTGTTCTGAATGGGCAGAACTAACGAGGACAAGGTTCTCACTCACATCTCCTTTCCCTACACATTAACAATTTTAGGTTTTAGCATTAACCTACAGTCTCATCAAATCACTCTAATTATAATAGACAATTAACTTATCTAACGAGCAGGCTGTTCTCTACCTGCAGTTCCCTTTCTCATACCAAATTTTCCAAATGTATAAACTAACCTATAAGCATATTTAGAACATTCACAGTTTGGGCCTTATTGTCACCAATATCAACCACTGTAAGCAATTAGTTAATAGAAATTCAGTAGGCCCTTTTAAAAATCACAAAGATCTTATAAAACATTTCTTGATAAAAGTATTTCCCTTTCTCAAAAACAGCTTATCCTGATATTATTAACTACCACACAATTTCTAAATTCTCTGATCATGAAACCTCTTCAACATAATTGATAAAACTCACAAAAGGAGATTTCACAAGGTCTTTTCTTTGCATAATTGTCAATTTTTCTTTCATAAACATGCTTTTGTAAATGCTTGCTTGAAACAGTAACTCCAGATAACTTAGTTAATCTTCCCAAAAAGGCAGTGTTAACCCATATGCCTTTTAGAAGGTAGGCATTCCCAAGGGATGCCAGTCAACCTTGATGGGCAATAGAATTGCCAATTCTCTTTTAGCAAAAACAATTTTAACTAAAACTTCCATCTTAAAGCAAAAATAAACCTTTAAGCATTGGAACTCATTAAAACTAATTTGGTGTTGATTCCAAAATATTATTCTGGAATTCCATATACCTCAAAATTAGCATTCTTATAAGAACTTTCAGGTTACTTAACAGCTCCTTAATAACATTCAAATAAGAGAAGTTACTTTTAACAACATAGCTCATAATTTTGACCAAATCACACAACTTAAAAATGCACAATGCTCTAAACATTATGTAGTAAACATCAGTAGCATTATTATATTTATATCCAAATATAATAGTTCATGTTTTTATCACATCCCTTCAAAAGGCAATTCATATACAGCAAAATTCAATTTAAAAAATTTCTTTAACACTCTTTCTACATTTTATACTCTAAGCAAAGTTATCAGGTATGAAACAATTACCTTAAATTAGAATATGCCAATCCCTTTTTTTTAAACACTTTACAATCATAATGCCAAATAACAACATGTAAACATTTTAAGTTACACATTTATCTATATAGTCATCAATCTATGTAGATATACATATGTATATATACACAGAGATATCGATTTATATACAAGGTCAATACTCCTGGCCTTTTAAAAGACATGTGGCTATATGGTCCCAGCTCTGTAACCTGTCTCCTTTCAGAAACTTCAAATAAAACTGCTGGAGGTTCCCCACTCCCATTCTGTTGGGGGCCAGGAAGTAATGGTATATGGGCTAGTGCCTGCTTGCTTGATGTATGACCTTAAAAGGTAATGAATAGAGCTGTAGAAGATGATTGGCTATGTGTACCTATAAATTGCTCTGATACGGAAATCAGATCTCTTTGTCGCGATGTAGCTGAGCCTGAATAAACAACTCCTGCAAACCTCGGGTGCTCTGTCTGGTAATTCCTCCTAGGAGGCCGGTGACGACCGAAGACTTACTATGGGTAAGTGAGAGGACGGGATAGTAAGTGAGAGGACGGGATATCAATAGCCCCCCCACACCATTCTCCTGAGTTTTCTTCAGATTACCTAAAGGATTTCACCCAGATAAAAAGACTTTTGGAATTTGACCTGGGTGTGATTAACTTCTCTACCAAGCAGATACCTTGAGATCTTTATTGTATAAATCAATATCTTTACCACAGTACCCATTTTTAAATTCAATAAAACTCTCCATAACCCTGTCTGTTGGTTTAACAAGTCAGGCTTAGCCTCCCAACATGTAAGCTCCATCTTGCCACCATGAGGGGGCCAGAGAATTATCTAACACAGACTCACTCTGTGTCAAATTATTCTAGTCCGCTTGTCCAATACAAGTGTCACAGATACCAAGGCTCCTTAAGAGTCTACCCATTGTGGCAAACCTTTAATAAACTTTGCTTTTCTTTGGCTGAGAGAAGGCTTGACTCAAATTCATTTGGCATGACCTGGTGTGTTGGTATTCTTGGGTCTCGAGCAACCCTAAACCCTAAACCTCAACATTTTATGGTTCTCTGACCTCTATATTTTATGGTTCCCTGACCAGAAAACACTGCTCATCTCAAGTTCTTCTCCAGCCAGAACTGGAAGGTATGAAGCCCCTCTCTCTCCCTATTTCCTTCTTTCTCTTTAAGTACCTAGAAGGTTTTTTGAGGGGACCTGACCTCTTAGGTCCCATTAGGTCAGAAAGCTAGGAAGCTGTCTTGTACTCAGCATGACATGCTCAGGTTCTCGGTCCAGTTTGGTTATGTTAGAAGACATGGACCTGGGTGCAGCTTCTAAAGAATGCAGGACAAGGACAGAAATGTCCATCCAGAAGTGTAAGCCAGATTCTTTCAATTCTCTTGGCACTAGGGAATTGGGAAAACTTCCAGGTATCTTTTTGTGGTTGTTTTTTGGTCTTGTTTTGTTTTGTTTGTTTTTCTAGGCTTACTCCCAAATCTTCCCTTATGGAGGAAGGGACTTCCAGCCACTATACCTATATTGGGTCAATCCTTTTTGGTTCCCAAATTTCACCTTTGGGTTGTCTTTTACAACATTGGGAAAAATTTAGTTTCTCTAAAGAACTTAAAAAGAAAAAGTTGGTGTACTTTTGCAACACTGTTTGGCCTTGGTACCACCTAGAGGGCCACAAATCATGGCCTGTTTTGGGGACTTTAAGAAATAATACTTTCTTGCAGTTAGAATTATACTGTCACAGAGAGGGAAGATGGATAGAAGTTGCCTATATAGTGGCCTGCGTTGAACTTTCTTGGAACACAGTTTTTAGGAAAGATTGTGAGATGCTTGAAGCTAGAGCCCTTGCACAAAGGGGCTATGGGGGCCAGCTAAATGACCCCCTTTCTATGACCCCAGGGCTTCGGCCCCAGCTCCTTTCCCCTTGGGGACTCCTGCTCTGGTCACAGTCACGGGTTTCACTGAGGCAGCTCCTCCAGCCCCTCCTGCTGCTCCCCAACCATTTTCCCCTTGGTTTCCTTTCCCTTTTCCTCTAGCCCAACACCTCTTGTTTCCTGCCTCCTACACTATCTATATCTCCTACCCTGTATCTCCCACCATGGCCCCTCCCCCCTCAGCCACCCCTGCACAGGTCCCAGCCACTGATCTTGCTGAGGTGCCTCCCTCTTCGGCTCTTCCCCCTGAGGTGACACCCACTCAGGCCTCAGGCCCTACCCCCACAGCAGTCTTAGGGCTATCTCCTCTTCTAACCCCTTCCCCTCCTCATGTGCCAGCTGATCTTCCCCCTTGCCAGTCAGATACCCCAGTCGTGCAGTCTGATCCAATTCAGCCAGAACCCCCCCAGTCACTGCTTACAGAAATGGGACTTCCTATCTCCCTTCCCAAGCCCCTGTTCCCATAGTACCTTCCGGGCTTTTTCCCCTAAAAGAAGTGGTTGTCTTGCCCAGTGGGATAACTAGAGTGCACTTTCCATTCTCCATTTCAGATCTCATTCAAGTTAAAGAAAAATTTGGGAGGTTCTCTGAAGATCCCACAAAGTGTACTGATGGTTTCAGAGACGTATCTCTACAATTTGAGCTTTCTTGGGATGATTTGCATATCCTCTTCTCTACCTGTTGTTCCACTGAAGAGAAGAGGAGAATCTGGGAACAAGCCCAGAAATTTGGGGATTGTGTGGCTAGCAATGACCCCACAAAATACCCTCCAGGAACAGCTGCTGTTCCCACTAGTAACCCAGGATGGGATTACCAAAGACGTGAGGATAGGGGAAAAAGAGACCATATGATACTTTGCCTGTTAGAAGGCCTAAGAACTGCATTTTAAAAGCAAGTAAATTATCAGAAAATTAGGGAAGTTACTCAGAAAGAAAGGGAAAACCCTGCCATTTTCCAAGACTGACTTGTAGAAGCTTTAAAAAGGTATATGAATTTAGATCCTGACTCTATAGAAGGGGCAGCAATCCTTAACATGTATTTTATTAATTAGTCTGCTCCATATATTAGGAGGAAACTGCAGAAATTGGCAATGAGACCCCAAACACCTGTTGCAGCAAGCACCCCAGCATACCTAGGATGGCTGCCAACACAGGTTCTTAGTTCTGCTTTTCTAAAGGAAAGCAACTCAAAATGGGTTAACAATCTTGCTTTAATCAATCAAACATATCATTTACCTAGTTCAGGGGAAAAAGTCAGCACCCCGAACTTTAGAGTATACAGAGGTTACAAGCAGACAGAAACATTTCAAGCAGACAGGCCTCCAACTGTCCAACTATTACATCCATACCTAGTCAGTCACCAAAGAGGGAAGCATCAACATCTGGGTTTTTCGAAGCTGGGGGGCTCTCAACGGCTGCCCAGAGTTTCGTCTGGTCAAATCACACAACACTTCTCAAAGTGAGCCCCAAAGAAAAGCCTCCCATCAGGGCTTACATAGCCTTCTCCTGGCTCAGAGAATGTAACAACCTTCTTGACCCACTGCCCAATCACAAAGTATCTCCTGAAAAACAAGCCTCCCACCACAGGCTCCAGGTGAACTTAAGCCTACAGGCAGGGAAGATCTTACACAATACAATCTTAGAAAGATAGCAACAACATAAATTTACATTCCCATTATAACACCTCAGACCCAAGTACTGGAGATGGCCTTTGTAGTCTTTAACAACAGAGACCTAGTTGCTTCAGAGGAGAAAGAACTAAGGGAACGAATCAGAGACAGAGAACATGCTTGATTCTTGGCTGGCCAGGAAAAACCCCTCCAGGGCACCCCCTTGTAGGTATCCCAATCACTTGGCAGTGGGGAACCCTCCTTTAGATGTCACAAGGAGGGTCACTGGTCCAAGGAATGCCCCTCCAGGGTACCCCCCCAGAGGGATCTCCAGGAACCAATGCCTCTAGAACTCTGCCCATCTGACCAGGAGGGACATTGGAGGAAGGATTGTCCCTGAGGTTGGAAAAGTCATAGAGCCACCTCCCAGTACCCTGTCCTCTAGTCTTCTCAAGACTTGGAGTGATGGGGAAGCCTGGGGCTTAGCAGTGTTCCCACTTTTTCCATCTCTCTTGCTGAACTCTAGGCAAGCATTGAGGCTGAAGGTAAGGTTACCCACTTTATTATGACTTAAGTTCTCTCTTCTAACCAATTGGTTCTACCCTCCCCTTGACCAGTCAGGTCAGGGGCATGGAAGGGGAAACTTAAGGGATGTTTCTAGACATACCCAGTCCCCTGCCTACTTGAGGATCTGTTGTTTAAACACTCCTTCCTTACGCTCCCATCTTATCCTGTCCCCTTGTTGGGAAGGGATCTGATGGTGAAATTGGGAAGCCAATTTTCTTTAGTTAAGCCTCCCAGATCTCCCTATGTTCCCTCAGAAGTGTGGGAGATAGTTGAGTCAGTTACTTGGGATCAGGGAATCCCTGGGTGAGTTACTTCTGCCACCCCAGCATTTTTTTGACTCCTAGATCCCATACTGTTACCCCCATCATGATCTATATCCAAGGCCTGGGAGGAACTGCAACCATTAATTGTTCCTCAAGGCCCTGATTCACTCTGTCCGAGAGTGGGGCCTAGAACAGGTGAAAGCTTTTGAGACTTTGAAAACTAAATTCACCACCACTCTAACTTTACCCAATCTAGAAAAACCTTTCACTCTCTATGATGATGAAAAGAGAGAACAGGCTTTGGGAATTGTTGCCTGTTTTTGAAAACTATTAGATTCTGTGGTTGCTGTTGCTTTTCATGTGTTATATGTCCATGGAGCAATTTCAAAAGGAAGGGGATATCCGACAGCATTTTGTCCTTGCCATAGTCATCTTTAAATCCAACCAGAAAAATTGTCTTTTATACCAGGGAACTTGTCCTTTCTCTATACTGTGTGTGTGTGTGTGTGTGTGTGTGTGTGTGTGCCTGTTTGGTCTTCTTTTGCTTAAACTTCTTGCTAGATTTGTCTCCTGCAGGGTTCAAGCCATTAACCTCCAGATGACCACTCAGGTATATACCAATCTCTGACTGAATCTAAGTTCTCCAGCCCACTGGACCTGGCATCAGCCATGTTCCGGAGTCTGACCCCTTGAATGTGAAGTCTGACCCCCTTGAACGGGACCCAGAGAGGCAGAGACAGCTCTACGCCCCTTGCCAGCAGGAAGCACTTTCAGAAGCTTAGATCTTTGTCCTTTACCCCAAATGAATTTGGGTCCCATTTGTTTGAGGGGGGAATGATGAGGTAGAGGCTCTGGGAACCCCCTTGAGCTCTCCTTGAATCTTCCCACATGAGGCATTTGCCTGAGGCCATAAGCCTTTCATTATAGCTCAGCCCAAATCTCTGTTACTAGCTTAGCCCTCCATTGTTCAGCTACTCTCCACCCTTGATCCTCCCAAAATATCTGTGCCCAAGTCTGTTACCCTTAAATTAGCCTAGCCCTCCTTTGTCTGTCATCTCCAGGTAGCCTCCAGCTACTTCCCACTCTTAATCTCTCATTACTGGAGTCTTACTTTGAAGTGCCCACCAGAAATTATACACAAGAGCCTCCTTAAACCTGCTAGAGGGGACCCCTACTGGGTTCCTTGGAAACCACCTAATAGGCTCCAATAGTAAAGAAATGTTCCACCTGTGTTGCTAAAACATGCCACAGATTCCCACGGATTCAGGTCTGTTTATGTTTGTATCCAAGTCTTTGCTAAGGAACTATGGCTTCGCTTTGCTTCAGTAAAAATAATACCAAGGCTTTGTTTCAATAGCAATAATACTGAGAATGCTTTGCTTCAATGGGAATAATACTGAGAATGCTTTTCTTCAATAAGAATAATACTGAGAATGTTTTGCCTCAATAGACACAATGCTAAAGACATTGTACCCCTTAGAAACATATTCTGTTGCTAGCAATCACATTGTCTATAAAATTATGTCTAACAGAAAGCTCGATGCTGTCTTTTGGTCTGAGAGGCAGTCCTGGCCAGTTAATAAGCACTCCTATCAAATTATAATTGGCCTAGCTGTCCTGTTATATCTTGGTGTCCATTACAACCTCATTTCACTCCTCCTGAAGATCCTCCCCAAAATCCTCCTAGACAACCCCTAGATTCTTCCCACAATCTTTCTGTATATAAGCTCCATCTTGCCTTCATGAGAGGGCCAGAGAATTATTTAGCACAGACTCACTGTGTCCAATTATTCTGGTCCGCTTGTCCAATACAATGAGGCTCCTTAAGAGTCTACCCATTGTGGTGAACCTTTAATAAACTTTGCTTTTCTTTGGCTGAGAGAAGGCTTGAGTCAAATTCATTTGGCAGGACCCGGTATGTTGGTATTTTGGGGTCTAAAGCACCCCTAAACCCTCAAACCTCAACATTTTATGGTTCCCTGACCTCTATACAGTGATCTGAGGGGAAAAGATTCCCCCTACCCTCTGTTCACATTCAAACTTGGCCAGAGCTGAATGTAAATTTTTTTTCTCACAATTCCAAATCTCTCCAATGTTCAAGGAAAAAGTTTATACCTTCCTTCTCTTCTCACATTCCTCTCTTTCCCACATGCTTAAATTCTGTCTTGCCTTCCCTTCAAATCCACTTATCCTTCTGGTGGACTTTGATTAAAGCCACTTTATTTTTATTTTATTTTTTTAATAAAGCAATCGGGGTTAAGTAACTTGCTCGCGGTTATACGGCCAGTTATTTTTGTGTGGGTGCCAAGTATCTGAGGCTGAGGCTGGAACTGATCCCAGGTCTCCAGACGCTGGGGCTGGGGCTCTTACAGCACCACCTGGCCACCCCAATTAAAGCCACTTTAAACCTTAGGTACTCCTCTTACCCTCTTGAACTTGCTTTTGCTTTCCATATGAGTTTCTTTCTTTACTTTCTATCTGCTTCTCTGGTGCTGCTACAATCTGGGAGGGAGAGAGAGAGATAGCAGAATTCTAATGAAAAGTTCAGCCCTTGCTAATTTTCTTCCTTGTTCTCCATTGGCTAGGTGCAATCTCCTGAACTACCCACATCATGCTCCCCTCACATTGCTTGGGAAGCATGTGTACAAGCCTCTAACCCCCTACCTGATCAGAAGCCTGGCCCTGCTAGATCACAGCTCTGATTAGAATCAGTCACCTCTGACCCCCTTTCTGCTGTCAAAAATAGGAGCACTTTTAATTATATGGAAACAAAATTCCTCCCATTATTTCCCACATTAACCATAAGGAGGGCTTAGACCTGGGCCATCAGACAGGCATGTAGGGCAAGGAACACCACTTCTTTCCAGTGTGGCTAAGTGCCTTTTAAAATTTGCATGGGCCTGGAGATAGCTTTATACTTTTAAGGTATCAACAGGAACTCTACTGAGAACATTCAACATTCCCTCTTCCTCAGTGACTATACCAATCAACACATCCTCCAGTCTTTCACTAGGCCCATAGTCATGCCAGCTGGACACGCAAAATAAATGCAAGGCAGCTGTTAAGACCTTAATTTTCTTTTTGGCCATTCTCACCTCTCAGTGAGAGACGAAAAGCATGTATGTGCACACACACATGGAGTGAAAGAGCACTTTGTGCTAGGCATTTTGGTGCTGGAAATATTCCCTCAAGGAACTTACATTCTAATAGGGGAAAACAATACATAAAAGGGAACTGAAAAGCTAAAGGGGAAATGGTTAGGGAGCATTCCATACAGGGGCAAGGTGGAGAAGTATTCCAGGGAGTTATTGACTGAGTTGGGCTTAAAGTGAGCAATCCTGGCATGGATACTTTCTCAAATGGACATTCCAGAAGTGAATTCACCAGTTGATGGAGAAGGAAATACCCTCAGTATTCTCTGACAGATTATAGAGAATCAATTCTTTTAAACTCCCATCATACCACTGAAAGCAAACATTAGGGGCATGCAAATTGCTTTGGAGAAATCATGAGCCACAAGGATGACCTTAGCAATACTGAAGGTGACTTAGGAATTGCTGACCTTTGTCCTCTATTTCTGTCCCAGGTCCCTGTCTTCCTTACATAAATGTAATAAGATAATAACAAAACATACTCTTTTATTCTATGTATACTTACTAGCTGTATGACCCTGGGAAAGTCACTTAACCTCTATTTCTTCAGTTCCTCAGCTGTAAAATGGGAACACACTAGAGAAGGAAATGGTAAATTGCTCCAATATCTTTGCCAAGAAAACTCTATCACAAGTTCATGGCATCACAAGGGAGCAACTTAAGAGCAACAACTCTTCTAAATTTTTTTTTGCTTTTTTAATTTAAATTTCATTTGTTTTGTTTTTTATGGGATCATTTGTTCTGTAGTTATGTAATTTTGATTTTGTCTTCTTCACTTAGCATTGCTTTGTATATAATTCCCTATTTGTTGGTATTCTTTATATTTGTAATCTCTTATGCCATAATAGTATTTTATTATGTTCATATACCACATTCTTTTTATTTCTTGTTGGACACACAGGTGGTTTCCAGCTTTTTGCTATTGCAAATAATGCTATCGAAGAGAATTTGGTATGTCCAGGTTTCCGGGAGTCCTAGTGAGATCACCAAAGCAAAGGTTATATGTTGCTTTCTAGAAAAAGTATGCCAATTTACAGTCCCACCAATGTTTAATGTGCCTATTTCTCTATAGCCAGGCTCACAATGAATTTCATTTTTTAAAACTATCTTTGCCAATGTAATGGTTATAATGAGAGGCAGCATGGCATAATGGACAGAAAATGGACTTTTGAGTCCAGTAAGACCAGGGTTCAGATTCTGCCTCTAGCACATAATGAATTGTGACCCTGGGTAAGCCACAACCACTCAGTGCACTAGGCAAGTCTCTAAGACTCTTAATGGTATAGAAAATTCAGATCTGCATTGCTAAAGGAAGTGCCCTCAAGGAGAGCTGTCTATTCTGGTGAGATTATAAGTCTAGGGGGAAAGTATGGAATCTTAGGCTTCTTTTAATTTTCATTTCACTTATTAGAGAATTGAAACAATTTTAGTTGCTCATTGATAATTTGTTTCTTCTTTTGATATCTATCCGTCCATATCCTTTGTCTACTTTTTTGTTCTGGCTCTCTTAATATTTTCACTTGTAAAATATCTGCACTATCTATCTCATAGGGTTATTGTAAACTAAGATAATATATCTGAAAGCACTCTGTAAACTAGAAATCTCTATAAAAGCACTCTCATGTCAGTCCTCTCGGATGTTGCGTTCATGGTGTTGTCTACACTCACAGGTCTGGTGAGAGACAATGCTGTGAGGAGGGAGACCCGGGAGACTTTTTCTCTCTTAGGCCATGTGGTCCTATGAAAGTGCCTTTGAGTTTGGCCTCAACATTTGTTCTTTAATGTTTTAGGTGAAGAATGTTAATGTGATTACAATGGGGAACCAGGGAATCTTGAAGTTGGAGGCCATGCTGGGCTTTGCAGCTAGAGCAGCATCTATAGAGCCTTAGCAGTGGCCTTCAGGACCCAGGCCATGGTAATTGAGACAGGGTCCATCGAGCAGTCATGCTGCATCTAGATATAAACTTTGTGAGACCGATATCATATAGATATTGTACTAACAATGAACCTACTCTCCCAGAGACTGAGATGATGTAGGAGAGTGTTCCCACAAGATATGTGGGTGGAAATGTTTGTACTTGTGTTCTTGCTGTATCATTATTATAAATATCCTTTTGTAAAAAAAAAAAAAAAACAACTTTAGAAGCTTTATATAAGCACTAGAGTTTCCCTCTTAGCAGTGTAGAATCCTGCTCAGCTCTTCTCATGGCTATTCATCCTTAGAAGCACAAGACCCCACTCTTTTTCAGGTAGGGATGTTCTGGAGACTTTTGTAGTAATCAGTGGAGTAAACTGAGCACCTATTATGTATTCAGACAAGCTTGTTATGTATAGTTTTTATTTTATAACCTTATTTTTAATTGATATTTTATTTTTATGTCACATTCATTTCTTTCTTTTTTTTTTTTTTTTTGCCTCTTGGAGGGCAATTGGAGTTAAGTAACTTGCCCAAGGTTACACAGCTAGTTTTTTTGTGTGGGTGTTAAGTGTCTGAGACCAGAACCGAACTCAGGTCCTCCTGACTCAGGCGCCACCTAGCCACCCCATGTCACATTAATTTCTAAGTATATCTCTTTCTCCTCTCCTTCCCATAGAGCTATCCCTTATAAATTTTTTTAAATAAAGGAAAAAATGTTTATCAAAATGAACCATGTCAGTTATATCTCTCAGTCTCTGTTATGTATCATATGTGAGTATAAAATGTAGCTTCAGTTCTTAAATAGTTTTCAAATTGCCTAGGGAGATATGACATATAAATTCATGTGGAACAATTATTTGTTGTTGTTCAGTTATATTCAACTCTTCTTGACCCCATGGATCATAGCATGACAATATTGGGCATGGGGTTTTCTTGGTGAAGATACTGGAGTAGTTTGCCATTTCCTTCTCTGGTGAATCAAGGCAAACAGAGGTTAAGTGACTTGACCAGAGACACACAACTATTAAGTGTCTGAGGCTGAATTTGAGTTTAGGTCTTCCTGACTCCAGGCCCAATACTCTATCCACTGGGCCATCTAACTAACTGCCTTTATAAAATAATCGTAGAATAGTACAGATCATAACAGTAAATTGCATGGAACAGATGGAAAACGAAAATGAATTCAGAGATGAGTGTGCTTTAGAGTAGGAGGAGGTAGGAATTTTTTTTTTTTGAGGCTACTAGGGTTAAGTGACTTGCCTAAGCTTCACACAGCTAATAAGTGTCTGAGGCTGGATCTGAACCCAGGTCCTCCTGACTTCAGGGCCAGTGCTCTATCTATTCTACCACCTAGATGCCCCAAGTGATTTAGATCTTGAGAGGGATAGAAGTTTGAGTGGGGAACATGGAAGAGAACATTGGGGGAGATGGAGCAGTAGTGAGCTGGAATGTTGGGGAACAGTGAGAAGGCTGTGCTAACTAGAGAAGAAAGTTCATGTTGAGGAAATAAGGTTAATATATAGAGAGTATGGCTGCATAATAGAGAATTTTAATGCCATGCAGAGAAAGAATAATGTAATGAAGATAACATTTGAAGAAAGGCTGACAGGGTTAATGGTATATATAACTCTTTGGAAGAATAACAGAACAGAAGATAGAGGTCTGATAAACATATTCTTGTAGCAATCCCAGTGGAGGGATTAAGTGTAGTGATTATGGATCAAATGATTTATCTCATCTAGGGAAAGAAAGGTACCACTCCCTAGGAATTACTATTAAGCCATGCTCCCTGGCTTTTGTCTTCCCAGTGTTTTAAAAGGTAAGGTTCAAATGTGAGGGGATTTAAGGCTGCAAGACCTTGGAAATCATCTCTTTTAGCTTTCTCATTTTACAGATGAGGAAACAGAAGTCCAAAGAGGGAAGAATTTGAACCCAGGCCATGTGATTCAAAATGTAATGCAGCTTGCATTATACTCCTGTCTCTTTCTGTAGCAGATGAGACCAGACACTATGGGAGAAGTCTTGATCACCCGAGGAGCACAGACAATCTCTGCTCTCTCTAGATTCCAGCATTTTAGGGAAAAGTGTTGCGCTTTAAACCCAAAGACGCCAAAAAGCTGTTGTGGTTTAAACCCAGGAATGCCAAAAACTGTGTAGAGGTGGGGACTCTGCCCACCCAGAAATTGTTGCAGTTTCATGATGTGTTGTGGTGGAACCATCTCAAAGAATTCAGAGTCAGATCACCTCTAATCCAAGTATAGGCATTTATTGAGATTGACACCTCCCATGAAGTGGGCTAAGTTCTAAGAGAAACCAGCAATTTTAGAGAAAGCAAGATGTATTTTTATAAGGTATTGATGCAATTACATAACAAAAATTTATATGGAATAGAGGAATATCATTTAAAAGGCAGGAAGTTTGTTTTTTTTTTTTTGGAGGGGGGAAGATAGGGCAGTTAGGGTTAAATAATTTGCCCAAGCCCAAGGTCACACAGCTAGTTTTTTTGTTTGTGTTAAGTGTCTGAGGCTGGATTTGAACTCAGGTCCCCCTGACTCAGGGCAGGCATTCTATTTACTGTACCACCTAGCCACAGGAGGAGTTTCTTAAGGGATTAGGTGATGGAGGAGGTGTCCCATCTGTGGTTCAGTGGTCAAACATTCTGGTCATTCTGCCCTCCAACTGGCTAGCTATTGTGGTCCTGTCTGGTTAAGACAGAGAGTTAGGTATTGTGGTCCTATCTTGGGCTAGATGGATAATGTGATTGCATTTGGATACAAGAACACACCTGTTTTTGTGGGAATGGGTCTGGGGGCAGTGACCAGATAGAAGCAGTAGCTAGGTTCCTATCACATGGACATACCTGTTGTTTCTGTGGGAAGTAAGAGTTCAGGGACACACCTGTTGTTCCAGTGAGAAGTGAGGCATATATGGAGAAGTTAAGATATTGGCAGGGGTGGGGGAAGGGGTTAGGTAGGTACAGTGGGCCTGCTGTTCAGTGGGGCCAGGCCTATAATGAAGTTAGAATATTGGGGCTGAGGGCAACTTTATTAGAACTCCATCAAAGGGAACAGCAAACAAAACAAAAGGTTTTGGGTCCCAATCTGAGCTTGAGTAGTATCCATTCTGGTTGGGGGAAGAGCAGTGGTAAAATAATGCCAATGACCATTCCCACCCCCACCCCCAACACTCCCAGGCACCTCACCCCTGGGATGGTAATATCTGGAGCCCTGAAAAATATTATTTCTCTGCCTCCAAGGGCTAATGCACTTTGAGAACAAAATTGATCACATATAACCTTTTCCTAATGACAGTCTGAGTTAAGGTCTAATTACTAATAAAATCACATTATTATTAAAGCTGACATTTGTTTAGGGCTCAGTAAAAAGCAAATGAAACTGACAAGGGGAAGGAAATGGAAAACAGAAGGGAGGGGGAGAAAGGCACAGAGAAAAGTGCTTCTGTGTTAAGAATATACAGGATTGAAGTAAGAAGAAATTAGGTAAATATATTAAGAGAGCCCTAGAGCTTTCAGCTGCAAGAAGGAACTGGAGCTTCAAGAGAGTCTGAGAGCAACGGTAAACATAAACTCCTCTAAACTATAATGGAGCTCATAATCATGAACTATAATCTCCTTGTCCATTCCAGGACTGCAAATCAAGACTGATTAAGAAAGGACAAGAACAGGCAGGTGGGTATTGGGGGTAGACATATGGATGATTCAAGTCATGCCTGGGATAATTTATTATAGCAAAGCTGTATCCTGCAGCCAGGAGGGAACAAGTTCCAAATAAACAAGCTAAGGATTAACATATGAAAGAATAGACAAAATCTGAAGGAAAGATTCAACAGAGAATTCATAGTCACCAAGTTGAGGTCAGCAGTCAAAAGGGCACAGGAAGGGGTGTGGACTCTCAATCTAGATACCAGGGACAGACAGCATCCTACAGTCAGTGAAGACAGTGACTTAGCAATCAAGACCAGAGGATAGAGCCTATCAAGTGCCCCTGTCTTATGCACTGTAAAAAATCTGCCTCCAGGAGAAATTTTTTTTTTTTATTGAGAGTAAAGATGGGTAAAGTGTCCTATTTCCTAGTGTCTAATTTGCATACAACTGATGCACATGATGAGGTAGTAGCTCAGAAACCTTGATTCATAGTCTGTTTCATGAATGTGGTACAAATGTATATTGCCTAGTTATGGCATATTAGATGTGGTCCCTTGCAAACATTTTGTCATCCATTGAAGTCTGGTCTTTTATCTATGCAAGATAACAAGATTTATCACTCTTCAGACTCGATTCCAAAGAGTGTTCCTTTAAAATGAGCTAGAAATCCATCCCTTTTTTTTTTCTACTCTGGATATTTCTAACCCAGATATTTTTTTTCCCCAAAGGAACTTGTGTCCTTTCCTGAGAAAAGTTCTAACCTACATGTGTGGTTTGACTCTGGTATGCAGTAGGAAAATCTATTATCAAACAGAACCACAGATAGCTTTTTCTTCCAAGTTCCAACATTTTATCTATGAATATTACCTCATTAAGTAACATGATTTTAACTTTGTGCAGTATCCTCTCATCCTCTGTGAGAGACGATATCACCAATATGATACTCATAGTAGCCACTATGAATGTGCATGCATTATCTCCAGGGTAAATTTGAAAAATATAAATAACTTCCTCAAAGGCAAAACTAAAATACTTATTCAGATACTAGAAAGCTAATTCTACCATAGTAACAAAGAAGTTTATACATATCACCAATCTGGGGAACACCAATATCCCCAAGCCTTCCCTCCATTAAGCCTCATACACAAACAAGCTCCCCTAGGTAAAATTCCTCCCTCCCTCACACTAGCTGCTCTACCTCAGCTCTGCCTTGCTCCCTCCCAGCTCTGCCTCACTCTCTTCCTGCTCCACCCATTTGGCAAGCTCCTCTCACCATGGGCTCCATGTGACTCAGGCTGTATCAGCAGGTCACACAGACCTATTAGGTGGAGAAGATGTTCCTATTTCATTAGTTATAGAGACTTAGCAAGTAGGTTTCAATTATTTTTTCTATTAAAATTTTTTTCAATAAATTAAAATCAATGCTCATATTTGACTGTTAGAGTTCTATTTTGGTATTTACTTTTTTATTTTGTTTTTTTCTTGTTTTTGTTGTTGTTGTTGTTGGATTCCCAATTTAGAGATATAAATTTTCTACTAAGGAATGCTTTGACTGCATCCTCAAAATTTTAGGATGTATCTAAATATTATAATTTTCCTTGATGAAATTATATGTAGTTTCTGTGATTTTTCCTTTGACTAACCAATTCTTTAGCATCAAATTACTTAGTCTTCAATCTTTTCTTCAAAATATTTTTATTGATTATAATTTTTATTGCATTGTGGTCACAAAAGGATATGTTTAAAATTTCTGCTTTTCTATATTTGTTCATGAAGTTTTTTTTACCATAGCAATGGCTAGTTTTTGTAAAGATGTCATGTACAGCTTGAATTATATATACTGTCTTCTATAGATGTTCAGTAATCACTAGAAATCTATCATCTCTATTTTTTCTAAAATTCTGTTCAGATTCTCAACTTCTTTCTTGGGTTTTTTTTTCCTTTTAAAGTAGACTTAATCTAGGTCTGAAAGGTATACACTGAGGTTTTCGACTATAATAGTTTCACTTTCTGCTTTTACCTAAACATTGATTCACTTTTCCTTTAAGTACTTAGATGTTATGCCAATTAGTATGCATATATTAAGCATTGATATTATTTCATTACCTTCATTACCGTATCATTTCACTGCCATACTATGATTTCCTTGATTATTTTAACCGTCTTTTTTTACTGTTTCCTTAAGATTATGATTTCTACCCTGTTCTTTTGTATTTCCACTGAAGCAAAATAAATTCTGCTCATCCCCTCACTTGAAGAGTGAATCTTTCTATTTTGTTTGTTTCTAGTAAATTGTTAGATCCTGTTTTCTAATCAATTTTGCTATATTCTTCTTTTTTATTCAGTGACTTCATACTATTGATGTTCACAATTATGATTATTGTGTATTTTCCTCTGCCATATCCTCTTACTTTTTTTCTCTGTTTACTTTTTATTCATCTCTTAAGGAAGAAGAATGTGATTAAAGAGGAGTACAGCCAACACTACTGATCTATAATAAAAATTATCTTTTTCCTCACCTGTGGTTCTCCTTTCTTCCCCTTATCCAAACTCTGATCACTTTTTTCTTATATATTAATTCAAGAAGCATTTACTAAGCTTCTACTACACACTAGGGCCTATACTAAGTAAGCACTGGGAATGTAAGGAAAGGCAAAAGACAGTCACTGCTTGCAAAAAGTTCATTTTTTAATTAGGGAAACATCATGCAAACAACTATGTACCAACTGGAGATCATCAACAGAGGAAAGGCAGTTGAAGAGCTGAGAAAGGCTATTTAAAGAAGATGGGATTTTAGCTAGAACTTGAAGGAAGCCTAAAATTGAAGTTTGTTTTGCCTATCTTATTCTACTTAAACTTACCTCTATTTAAACTACCCTCCACTCCCCTTCTCACTTCTCCCTGTCAAGGATAATGTAATTCTTTTTTTTTAATTTCTTTTTTTCAATTAATTTCTTTTTAGTTTTCAACATTCATTTCCATAAGATTTTGAGTTTTAAATTTTCTCTCTCCCTTCCTCCCTCCTCCAGATGGCATGCAATCTGATATAAACTCTACATATACATCCACATTAAACATATTTTTACATCAGTCATGTTGTAAAGAAGAATTAGAACCAATGGGAGGAACCATGAGAAAGAAGAAAAAAACCCAAAACAACAACTAAAAAGAGAGCAAATCATATGCTTCCATCTTCATTCAGACTCTAGGGTTCTTTCTCTAGATGTGGACAACATTTTCTATCATGAGTCTTTTGGAGTTGTCTTAGATCCTTGCATTGCTGAGAAGAGCTAAATCTATCAAAGTTAGTCCTCAAACACTGTGGCTGTTACTATGTACAATTCTCCTGGTTCTGCTCACTTCATTCAGCATCAATTCATATGTCTTTCCAGGTTTTTCTGAAGTCCACCTACTCATCATTTCTTCTAGTACAGTAGTATTCCATTACATTCATATACCACAACTTGTTCAGCCATTTCCTAATTGATGAGCATCTCCTCAATTTCCAATTCTTTGCCACCTCAAAAAGAGCTGCTATTTTTATACTTTTGTACATGTGGATCCTTTCCCCATTTTTATGATCTCTTTGGGATACAACCCTAGTGGTATTATTGCAGGGTCAAAGTGGTATTGCAAATTTTTTTTTTAAAGCAATCCGGATTAAGTAACTTGCTCAAGGTTATATGGCCAGTTATTTTTGTGTGGGTGCTGAGTATCTGAGGCCGGAACTGATCCCAGGTCTCCCAACATTGGGGCCAGCACTCTTACTCACTGTGCCACTTGGCCACCCCTAAGGTATTGCAAATTTTTGTAGCCCTTTGGGCATAGTTCCAAATTGCTCTCCAGAATGGTTGGATCAGTTTACAACTCCACCAACAATGCAATAGTGTTCCAATTTTCTCACATTTTCTCCAACAGGATAATGTATTCCTACATCAGATGCTTTGTGCTTGTGTATATGTTCAATACTACCCCCCTTTAGTTCAGTTCAGATAAGAGTAAGTTCATGGGATTCCTGCTCCCCTTCCTCTTTTTCCATGTATGTAAAATCTTCTTGAACACCCTAGTTTTTCATTCTTCAATCTTGCATGCATCAATTTTGTGCACATTTTAGATCTTTGGTAGAATGTGTTTCGGTGAATTGGGCTCTTCTGTGAGCTCTCAAGCAACCATCTTAACCAATTCAGAATCAGATAAGTTTGCTTTGAATCTGATTATCTAGGATTTAATTTTGTTTTTTGTAGTTTCTTCCCTTTTCTCTGGATATTTCTTTATCTCACCTCTAAGTCCTCTTGCAGCATCAGCTATGTGCCTCAATACAACCTTGCTGATATCTCTGAATTTTGCACTTTTCTGCCTCTGCTATCCTGACTTAAAGGCCAAATCAATTAGAAGGTCAAGACTGGAAAGATCCTTAGAGGTCATTTACTTTAGCTTTTGGTAAGTCGTATGTAAGAATACCTCTTCAAAGGTGAGCATCCAGCCTTCTCTTTCGTTACCTTAAATACTTTGTATATTTCATTACATGGACTGTTCCCAACATTAACTCCTTAAATGTATGGGCTGCTTTACCTCCCCATCCCCATTCACATACTTCAGTGCATCAACTATCTCTGGTTTACCTGGAGTGATAATCCCCTCTCTGACCCCATCACTCCCCAACCAGGACACATAGCAGCTTTGATATAAATTCTAGTCTGACAGAGTTGCCTGAGGCTCAGAGACATTTATTGGCTTGCCCAGGCTCACATAACTAGTAAAGACCAGAAGTAAGGTTTAAACTCAAGTCTTTAACTCTAAGTCTTACATTCTATTTACTTTGCTGAAATACACCTTGCACAAAGTAGATGATTAATAAGTGTTTGCGGGACAGCCAGGTAGCACAGCGAGTAAGAGCACCGGCTCCAGTGTCAGGATGACCTGGGGATCAAATCTGGGCTCAGACACTTAGCACCCACCCAGAAACACCTGGCCGTGTAAGATTGAGCAAGTTACTTAACCCCGATTGCTTTAAAAAATAAAATAAGTGTTTGCTAAATTGAGTCAAAACCCTAAATCAAAGAGAAATCAGCTCCTATATATAGCAAAGTCATATGATTCCTCAAACAGTAGGATCCATATTGTTCCAAAGAGTTCCTAGGGCATGGGATATAGGCACAAGGACTTAGATTAGGAGAGTAGGAGCCCAGAATCTATATGTTTATATCGGTGGGACAACAAAGTGACCCTACTGACCCCTTTTTCTCTTTTCTTTTTATTCAACAACATGGTTGACTGGCAACAACACAAAACCTTTTTAGAAGAATAGAGCTCTGACAAAGAGCTCTTCTAACAAAAGCCTTTCTTATTTACAATCAGACGTGTGTGTGTGTGTGTGTGTGCACACCCCATTTCTGCAGTCCCCATAGCTTGACTTGGTGAATGGAAAAATACGTGTTTTCGCTTTGACAAGCTAGTCTTAGAAGTTAGCAAAGGAAGTCCCCACGTGCTACTGTAGATGTGAGAAAGGGGCTTGGGGAAAAGAATAACCTGAGTCTGCTCTCAAGTCTAGAATGCAGATGCCATTAAGGAAAAGGCACTAAAAATCTCCATTAATTCATTGAACAAATAATTATTGAGAGCCTGCTGCCTCCTGTGTTTGGAACCTTGTGCATCTAAGCAAGATAAGAAATATAAGACACAACCCCAGACCTCAAAGAAGTTTCATTCTGGTATAGCAAAGACAGCATAATAATACTGCTAAGCATTTATATATAAAGCACTTTAGAAATATTTATCCTCACAATAGCCCTAAGAGTTAGGTGTTATTTTAATCCCCATTTTACAGTTGAGGAAACTGAGACAGAGATTAAGTGACTTGTCTAGCATTTGAACATAGGTCTTCTGGCTCCAGGTCCACACTCCAGCCACTTCTTCACCTAGCTTTCTGCAATACAGCATATATAATAAATATGTAATATGGGCTTGGCTAGCAAGTCCTGGGAACATGCATGTTTGGTGAGCCTATTTCTGAAAATGTCTAATAACATAGAATTGAGGGTCCTGGCTCTTCATTTCAGAGCATGCATGTAGTTCTGTGTCCTTTCTAGACAGCTTACCACATCCTTTTTTTTTTTTAATTTTTTTTTATAAGCAATCGGGGTTAAGTAACTTGCTCAAGGGTACACGGCCAGTTATTTCTGGGTGTGGTGCTAAGTATCCGAGCCCGGATTTGATCCAGATCATCCCGACACTGGAGCCTGTGCTCTTACTAGCTGAGCCACCTGGCTGCCCCTAAGCAATTGGGGTTAAGTAACTTGCTCAAGGTTACACGGCCAGGTGTTTCTGGGTGGGTGCTAAGTGTCTGAGCCCGGGATTCGATCTCCCGGTCTTCTCAACGCCGGAGCCGGCGCTCTTACTGTCTGTGCTACCTGGCCGCCCCATTACCACATCCTTTTATGATTGGATGCTGAGCCAGAACCAGTTTTGGATCCCAAAGACTGATGGGGGAAATCCAGTTTTTTCTGCCCGACTGGTTCAAGTGAGGTAGACATGTTGTGAAAGAAAAGGCTGTGACTTTGTGAGCTTCAAAAGGTGGGGAGAGCAAGCTGCCAGATGTCTTCAAGTTGGAGTCCATGCCAGATTTTACAGACACCTGAGCCTAGTGAGGAGCAAAGTCCTGACCCACCTGCTTGACCTAGCCTAGAAATGACTAAGGCAATCCAGGAGTGACAGTGACAATGACTGTGACTCATCTGTCATCATTCAAAAGTGAGCATTGTGCAGGGTGAATGCTTTGTAGCAATTGCTTTAAGGTGGAGACCCCTCTTCTCAGAGTCTGAGGTGGGCCTTTGGTTTGGGAGAAATGCTTTGTAACTTCTGTTAGGTTTGAGAACTGACCTCCCCCCCCCCCCCCCAACTCTGGGGGAATGATTTGTACTTTGGTTTTTTATATATCTTCTCAATAGCCTTTTGTAAAAGCTAATGAATGTTAATTGGCTAAAGGTTGATAATCACTGCAGGGTATGATAATAAATGGGATATAAAACTATAACCAGTGATTGCTGTTAGGAGAATGCAATGGAATGGGGATTTAAGGTGATGGCATTAGAAAGGTACTCCAAACCCTCAGAAGAGAGGAATATAATAGCCTTATTCCAGGAACTCAGTTTGTCAGTGCAAATGAGAGTTGGGATAATGGTTTTTATAAAGGTTGTTGCAAATAATAATGAGAGGCAATACATAGATGTCACAACTAGTCTATGTTTAATTTCAGAAGAGTAGTCCAGACAATTGTAGCTACAAGATTTAGGGAAGTGATCTTTGTATGATTCTTGGAGGAATCTTGGACTTCTTGGAGGAAATGGGAATAATCTGGGCCTTGAAGGAGAGAGATAATTGGGATAGGCAGAGAGTAGTGGAGTAATTAGTATTTAACAAAGAGACAGGATGTCACATGACCAGCAAGACTAAAGATTACAATCTCTCAAAACTCTCCAGAAGAACAATTATATGCAAGAGATAAAGTAAGTATAGTTGTCTCCACAGGTTAAGGAACCTAACAAGGGTTGATGAGCAAACATCAGAGAAGGCTAATCTCTAATCTCTATTAGGATTTAGTTGAGACTTGAAGGAGCCTCGATAAAGATGAGGAGGAAGGGGCATTCCAGACGTGGGACATAATCAATGAAAGTGCAAGGAATCAGGATATGGAGTGTCATGTGTGAGGAACAGCCAGAATGCTAGATTTCAGGGTATGTGGAGAGGAGTAAAGTATAAGAAGCCTGGAAAGATAGGAAGGAGTCAGGTTACAAAGGGCTTTAAAAGCAAACAGAGGATCTTCTAATTTGATTCTGCAGGAAATAGGAAGCCATTGGAGATGATAAATGGAGGATGGTAATATAATCAGAACTTCATTTTAGGAATATCGGTTTGACAGCTGAGTGGAGGATAGATTGAAGTATAGAGAGACTTGGGGCAAGAGCACCCATTAGTAGAATAAAGTATTACAATAGTTAAGGTCTGAGGTGATGGGGGCTTGAACCAGAGTGGTGGCAGTATTAGAAGAGAGAAGGACATACACAAGAGATGTTGCAAAAGTAGAAATGACAAGACTTGACAACTGATTGGATATGGAGGGTAAGAGTTAGCTGTCAAGGCTATGAGGAGGTTGCAAGCTTGGTTACTGGAAGAATAGTGGTATTCTCAAAAGTGATAGGAAAGTTAGGAAGACGGAAGGGTTTGGGGAGAAAGACAACGGATTCAGTCTTGGACATATTTAGTTTAAGATGTCTATGGAATATCCTTTTTGAGATACATAATCGCTGCTGGAGATAAGAGACTAGAGGTCAGGAGACAAGTTAGGACTGGATAAGTGGATCTAAGAGTCAGCTTCATAGAGATGATAATTGAAACTATAGGAACTGATAAGATGACTAAGTGGAATAGTATAGAGGGAGAAGAGCACTGGGGGACTCCCCTAGTTAGCAAGTGTGACCTGGATCCAGCAAAGGGTCTTGAGGAGGAGCAGTCAGACAGATAAGAGTAAAACCTAGACAGATGAAAACATCAAGAAGAGAGTAATCATCAGTGTCAAAGGTTGTAGAGAGATCAAGAAGTCCAAACACTGAGAAAAGGCCATTAGATTTGGTCATTTAGAGTTCGTTAGCAGCTTCAGAGAGAGCAGTTTTAGTTCAGTAATGAGGTTGAAAACTAAACTCTAGAGTTAAGAAGTGATTGAGAGGAAAGGAATTAGAGGTACCTAATATTGATAGCTTTCTCAAGGAGTTCAGCTACAAAAGGGAGGAGATACAGGACAAAAGCTAGAGAGGATGGAAAGATCAAGTGTAGGGTTTTTCTTTGCTTGTTTTTGTTTTTTTAAGATAGGAGAGACATGGGTGAGTTTGAAGGCAGTAGGGGAACAGTCAGTAGCAGGGAGATTTGAGGCCTTTGTACTTTGAACTCTGGAACTTCTGCCACTGTCTCCTTTTTTGTGTGTGTTTGTGATACATTAGTTTTTCAATTTTTCCATATCCCATCCAATATTTATCATTTTCCTTTTCTGTTATATTAGCCAATCTGACAGGTGTGGGGTAGTAGCTCAGTTGTTTTAATTTGCATTTCTCTTATCAATTATTTAAGGCACTTTAAAAAATATAATTATGGATAGCTTTAATTACTTTGAAAACTGCCTGTTCGTATCTTTTGACCATCTGTCAGTTGAGAAATGGCTTTTATTTGTACAAATTTGACTCCATTTTCTATATGTTTGAGAAATGAAGTCTTTGTCTGAGAAACTTACTTTAATTTTTTTTTTTACAATAACGATTACCAATTATATATTTCCCTCTATCCTATTTTCCTGGTTTTCTTACTCTCTCTCCTTTTACTATCTGTTCTCAAAAATGTTTTGCTTCTCATTTTTACTTCCCCCAAACTGCCCTCCCTTCTATCAGCTCCCACTTCCCTTCTCTTATCCCCTTCCCTTTCTCCCTTCCTTTATGGGAAGATAGATTTCTATACCCAAGTTAGTATGTAGATTATTCTTTCTTTGAGCCAGTTCTGTTAAGAGTAAGGTTCTTGTGTTCCCCTCCCTGCTTCCCTCATTTTCCTCTCCACTATAATATCTCTTTCAGGCCTTTTTATGTCAGATAATTTATCCCATTCTACCTCTCCCCTTTTCCCAGTTCATTCTTCTTTCTTTTCCCTTTATTTATAATTTTAGATAATCATGCTATCACATTCAACTCACACCTTTGCTTTCTATCTATGTATACTTCTACCTACCCTAATAATGAGAAAGTTTTTAGTAGTAGTTATATTTATCATTTTCCCATGTAGTACTATATACAGTTTAACCTTATTGAATCCCTTGGAATTTCTCCTTCATAGTTACCTTTTTATGCTTCTTCTGCATCTTGTATTTGAAAATCAAATTTTCTATTCAGTTCTGATCTTTTCATTAGGAATTCTCTATTTCATTGAATATCCATTTTTCCCCTGAAGGATTATACAGTTTTCCTGGGTAGGTGATTCTTGGTTGTAATCCTATCTCTTTTACCCTCTGGAATATCATGTTCCCAGCCCTCAGATTCTTTAATATAGAAGCAGCTAAATCTTTTGTTATCCTGACTGTGTCTCCATGATATTTCAATTGTTTATTTTTGGCTGCAGTCTGGGAAGACTGGAATTTGGAATTTCCTAGGAGTTTTCATTTTCTTTCAATTTCTATTTTGCCCTCTAGTTCTCGAATATGAGGGTACTTTTCCTTGATAATTTCTTGAAGGATGATATCTAGGCAATTTTTTTTTATCATGACAGTCAGGTAGTCTTAAATTACCTCTCCTACATCTCTTTTCCAGGTCAGTTTTTTTTTTTTCCAATAAGATATTTCACATTTTCTTCTATTTTTCCATTCCTTTAAGTTTCATTGTTTCTTGATGTTTCATAAAGTCATTAGCTTCCTTCCACCTGCCCAATTCTAACTTTTAAGTAATTATTTTCTTTAGTGAGCTTTTGTACCTCCTTTTCCATTTGGCCAATTCTACTTTTTAAGGAGTTTTTCTCTTCAGTGAATTTTTGTATATCTTTATTCCATTTGTCCAGTTTTGCTTTTCAAGGCATTCTTCTCTTCATTGGATTTTTGTGCCTTTTTTATCATTTGGCCTATTCTGTTTTTAAAAGTGTTATTTTTATCAGTATTTTTTATGCCTCCTTTACCAAGCCGTTGACTCTTTTTTTCCATGATTTTCTTGAATCCCTCTTATTTCTCTTCCCAATTTTTCCTCTACTTCTCTTACACGATTTTTAAAATCCATTTTGAGCCCTCCATGGCCTGAGATCAATTCATATTTTTCTTTTAGGCTTTGGCTGCAGGAATTTTACTTAATTTTCTTCTGAGTATGTGTTTTAATCTTCCTTGTCCCCATAATAACTTTCTATGGTCAGAATTTTTTTTCTGTCTGTCATTTTCCAGCCCATTTTTTAACTTTTAACTCCTATGCTAAAGTGGGGCTCTGTTTTTCAAGTAGAAGGGGCATTATCCCAAACTTCAGGTTTTTTGTGCAGTTCTAAGTTTTTGGCTCTTCCAAGGTGGTGTTATCTAGGGAGAGGTGTATTTACCACTCCCTTGTACTGTGCACTGGTTTGTGAGTGACCACAAGCACTGGTTTCCACCCTGGAACTGTGACCAGGGTCCCTACTCCCCTGCAGCCATAAGCTCTGCTGTGCTAGTGCTTCTTCTCACACTGAGACTAAGACCCAGGATTGTGACCCAGATCTAAGTATAAGCAGTGCAACAGAGTCCTGCCCCTGGTGCCAGCAAAGGGACCCCTGTAAATCTCTTTTTGACCCATTGTCTGATGCCCTTACCATGTGTGAGCTGAGAGGTCTGGAAACCACCACTGATCCAGTCACCTCAAAGTCTGATTCTAATTTGCTGGGATCCAGTCTGAGCTCCTCTCTCATCCTGGTGCAACAGACCTTTCCTTCTGAGCTTTTAAGTTGTCTTGGTTTGGAAAATTGTTTCATTCTGTCTTTTTGTGGGTTCTGCCACTCTAGAATTTATTTAGAGTCGTTATTTAAAGGGATTTGGAGGTATTTGGGGGAGAGTTCAAGTGAGTCCCTGCTTTTACCCCACTATCTTGTCTCTGCCTCCCCACTATCTCCTTTTTTACCCCTGTTTCACCTGAAGAAGTGGCCCTTCTTGCCACGGTAAGTCCTTCCACATGCTTAAGTGACCCCATGCCATCCCATCTTCTCCAGAAGATTGCTCCCTTCTACCACCCCCACTATATCTGAAGCATGGGAAAAAAAAAAAAAACAGTTATGGGGACATAGAGTTCGAGACCTGTATCACAGTTGCCAGGGTATCCTGTGGTATCCTGTTTTTCCTTGTAGCTCAAACTAGAAAAGGCATCCCAGGTGTTTAAAAAAATTTTTTTATCAACATTTATCCCTCCCATGTCCCCTCTAATTAAAGAAATAATAAAAATCTCATCTGCAAAAAACTAAAAAAATAAAGTCCTCATAACGTGTATTCAGAGTCCAGCAAAATTTTCACAATGAATTTTTTTCACTTTATATCCGTCACCTGTCTGGCAGGAGGTAGGTAGTATCTTCAGTCCTTTCCCAGAATTGCCACAAGGATAAAATGAGGTAATATTTGTAAAGCTCTTTGCAAGCCTATCTAAATTGCCATATAAATGTGGTACATAAATTGTAGCTATAATTATATGTACGTGTAAGTCTTGTTCCTCTTTCTTTTATTTCTTTGGGTTATAGGCTTAGTAATAGTAGTACAGCTGGGTCAAAGAACATTCAAAGTGTATTTGAATAGAATGTACAAAGTAATATGGGACTTGCAGCCTGAGAAACCCATGAAGTCTGGCCTAGCCAAACTAGACTAATATTCCCTGGAACTGGCATTTCATCACTTGACTCATTTTATTTTCTTCTTTAAAAATTTTGTTTTCAAATGAAGATCTGCATTCTCTTCTTCTTATCTGCCCTAGTCCCACTGAGACCATGACTTTATCAGGAAGTGGGCAACATGTTTCATTCTGAGGCCTCTGGAAATGTGATCAGTCATTCTGTTTATCAGAATTCCCAAGTCTTTAAAAATTGTTTGTCATTATGATTATTGTTGTTGTCACATAAATTGTTTTTCAGTTTCTGTTTACCTTACTCTGCGTCAATTCATACAGGCCTTTCCAGGTTTCTCAGAAACCATCCTCTTCATAATTTCTGATAGCACAATAGTATTCCATTACATTCATATATCATAGCTTATTCAACCATTACCCATTTTATGGACACCCCATTAGTTTCTAGTTCTTTGCCTTACAAATTGAATTGCCATAATATTTTTGTACATATGGTTCTTTTCTCATTTGTTGATCTCTTTGTGGCACAGACCTAGTGGTGGTATTGCTGGATCAAAGGTTGTGTACAGTTTAATGGCTTTTTGGGCATAGTTCCAAATTGCTTCCCGGAATGTTTAGGACAATTCACAGTTCCACCAACATATTACATTAATGTAATGTGCCTGCTTTTCCACTTCCCCTCCAAAATTTGCCATTTTCTTTTTTTGTCAACTTTGCCAATTTGATGGGTGTGAGAGACAATCTCCAAGTGTTTTGTTTGTGAAAAAATTTTAAATTAAATGTAATCAAAATTGCCAGCTTACCTTCTTTGACCTTCTCTATTTCTTTTTTGGTCATTAACCCTTCTCAGCCATATATCTGACAGATAATTTCTTCCTAGTTTCTCTAATTTGCTTATAATGTCAACATCATCTACCCATTTGAAGTTTATCTTGATGTAAGATGGTGTTCTATAAATTTCCTCCATATTGTTTCCCAATTTTCCCAATAATTTGTGCCAAATAATAACTTCTTATTAATATTGATCTACAGTACTCATTTACTTCTGCATATTGTCTACTTATTCTGTACACTAACATCTTTTTATTTTTAAATTTTTAATCATTACTGACTTCTAGTATAGTTTGAGGTCTGGTACTACTAGGTCCCATTTCTTCCTATTTTTTTCCATTGGTTAACTTGATATTATTTATCTCTTTTTCTGTCAGTTGAATTTTTTATTAGTTTTTCTCACTTTATATAGTAATCCTTTGGTAGTTTGATTAGTATGGCACTGGATAAATAAATTAATTTGTCAATTTGTTGTAATTTTCACTACATTCATTGGCTTGGCTTACTCATGAGCAATCAATATTCCTCCAATTATTTAGATTTTTCTTTCCTTTTGTAAACAGTTTTATAATTTCGTTAATATAGTTCCTGTGTATGTCTCAGTAGGTATACTCATAAGTATTTCATATTTTCTCTAGTTATTTTAATTAGAATTTCTTTATTTCTTCCTGCTGACTTTTGTTGGCAATGCAGAGAAATACTAATGATTTTATGGGTTTATTTTATACCCTGCATGTTTGCTGAAACTGTTAATTATTTCAATCAGTTTTTTTTTTTACGTTACTCTTCAAGGTTTCTAAAACCCATCATATGATCCGCAAAAAGTAATAATTTTATTTTTTCCTTATACGTATTTCCCTAATTTATTTTTCTCATCTTAATACTACCATAGCATTTCTAGCACTATATTGAAGAGTAATGGTTATAATGAATATCCTTTCTTTACCCCTCACCTACTTAATAAATGCTTGTTGAATTAGTGATTGATTTTAGTAAGGAAAGCTCTTAGTAATGGGGGATGGAGGTAAAGAAATCTCTCTGCTTTAGGTGTATAATGGCAAAATGGAGATAAAACTATTCCTACTGAAGGAGGACATTATTATTTACTTCAGAAATCCTAGGGAATATTCAAAGATAGCCATGAAGACAACTAAAAGCTTTAGCAAAGTGGCAGGCTACAAAATAAACCCACAAAATTTAGCATCATTTCTATATAATAATAACAAAAATTCAAGAAGCAGTAATAGAAAAGGAAGTCTCATTCAAAATAACTATTAAATGCCTAAAATATTTGAAGATCAATCTATAAAAGCACACAAAATACTTTTATCATTTCAATTACAATTAACGAAATAAAGACTTTAAAATAGCTGCAGGAATATTCAGCGCTAACTTCATGCTAGGAACAGTTGTTTTTTGCTGAGCTTTTTGTTAGGATGGTTGTTGGCTCTACTTGGTCTTGGGAGGGGTCCTTGACCTCCTCCTCCTGGGGCTAGGCTGTCCTAGATCTTTGAGTTTCAGCATCCTAGATCTTTAAGACCCTTTCTAGCATCTGAGGACAAAGTATTAGGGAACTTCAGCCCCTGGGCCTGGTTATCTTGGTCTGAGCACTGCAATGACACTGCAATGGAGCCCCATTGACCATCAGGACTCTCTAACACGTCCACTGTCTCTACTCTTGTTGCCTAAGGACACAGAGACCAACAGGCTATGCATGTCCTTCACTGTCTCTGGTTATGCAGGGCTAGTGCTAGATTTGCTGGCGGAATGCCCTTTCCTATTGCCATCCAACTTTTAATTGACCTCTTCTTTAGTTCTGGGGTGGAAAAAGTCATTTACTGTAGTTTCCTATTGGATTTGTTGATCATTTTTTGGTCTAGTGCAAACTTTAAAATATTCTAGAATAGGTGTATATGAGAGCAAGGGAAATGACTCCTAATTAGGCAGTCATCATGGTAGGAAGTCCAGAGCATGCACTTCTTCTTTGTACTATTTTAGTTAGAGCTCCAGTGGATGTACACTCAGTTGTGCTGGACTTGGTGTCAGGAAGCCCTAAGTGCAAATCTTCCCTCAGACAATTACTAGCTCTGTGACCTTGGAAAAGTCAGTTAACTACTGTCTGCTTTAGTTTCCTCCTCTGTAAAATAGGGATAATAATAGCACCTACCTCTAGGGTTATTGTCAGGCTAACATGAGATAATATATGTAAAGTGCTTTGCAAGGTTTAAAGCATTATTATTATTATCATCCAAATCATTCACAATGTTACCATTAATTTTTAAACATGAAACATTTACTAAATTAGAAGGCAAAATGCAGAATAATCATAATATAACTTAACTGAAAGCAAAAGGAGGAATAATCCAAACATGACAGTCAATCTATAAACAGAGGTCACATTCTCATATCAATGTACACAGTGCCCAAGAGTTGAGGGGAGCTGAGAAGTGGGCACACACAGAGAAACCTGATAGTGAGAGAAACTCATATTCCAGAGGCAACTCATGTTGGCCTGGATATTTGTGGTCTTTTTTAGGAAACTATCTCTAAACATGTCACCAACTATTCTTTTGGACTTCTACACTACAAGCATGCTTCTGAGATATTGTGGGTTCAGTTCCAAATGATCATCATAAAGCAAATATCACAATAAAGCAAGTCACACTTTTTTTTTGTTCTCCAGTGCATATAAAAGTTAAGTTTACACTATACTATAGTCTATTAAGTATGCCATAATATTATGTCTAAAAAACCAACATGCAAGTCTTAATTTAAAAATACTTTATTGTTAAAAAAAATATATGCTAACCATCATCTAAACCTTCAGAGAGTTGTAATCTTTTTGCTAGGGGAGGATCTTGCCTCAATATCAATGACTGCTGACTTATCAGGGTGGTGGTTGCTGAAGGTTGGGATGGCTGTGGCAATTTCTTAAAATATGACAGCAATGAAGTTTGCTGCATTGATTGACTCTTCCTTTTATTTTAATACTTAGAGGCTATTGTAGAGTTATTAATTACCCTAATTTCAATACTGTTATGTCTCAAAAAATAGAGAGACCCAAGGAGAGGGACAGAATGGCAGGTCAGTGGAGCAGTCAGAACACATACAGGAGAGAGAGAGAGAGAGAGAGAGAGAGAGAGAGAGAGAGAGAGAGA
>NW_027187380.1:34697934-34705697 GCF_028583685.1 Petaurus breviceps papuanus
GAGAGAGAGAGAGAGAGAGAGAGAGAGAGAGAGAGAGAGATGCATGTATGTGTGTGTGTATATATATACACATATGCATATATATATAATATGTGTATTATATGGGTTCTATATGTATATATAATATGTGTATTATATGGGTTATATATATATATGTATATATATATATATTATGTGTATTATATGGGTTCTGCTCATGGCACCCCAAAACAATTACAATAGTAACATCAAAGATCACTGATCACAGATCACCATAATAAATATAATAATAATGAAAAAGTCTGAATTGTAAAAATTACCACAATGTGACATACACTATGTCAGCACATGGTGTTGGGAAAATGATACTGATAGATTTTTTTTGAAGGTTGCCACAAACCTTCAAATTGTAAAAAAAATGCAAATTATGCTGAGAAGTGCAGTAAAGTGAAACAAAATAAAGAGAAGTATGCTTGTATCCTTTTGAATACACTTGGATACACTTCTATGCTGTTCTTGGGCCACTGAAGCAATGTTAAACTCTTTTCATCAAGCAGTCATATTATGCTTTTTCAGTGAAAGAACAGGCCCGATTCTGGGATCAGTAGCATTTTGGGTCATCTCCAAATTATTGGCTTATTGGCTGAAGCAGTGTTAAGCTAGGTCAATGACAAACTTTTTCCTTAAAACAGAGAAGTGAAAAGGTTTTCAAAATTTATCCCAGGGCAATGCTGCAAAACCCAGTCAGCTCTTCACAAAGCAGGATTCTGCTTTCTCCTAGCTCCCAAACAGCTATAGAGCTCTGCTTCAATCAAGCCAGGTTCCAGAACTGCCTGAAGCAGCTGCTCAAACTTCTGATCCTCTTCCACTTTATTTCTTTCAAGCATCTGGGAACATGCTCAGCTCTGCTCCTTTACCTATTGTTAGTTCACTATGGTTTCTCTCTCATTTCTCTGACCTCTGTCTTGTCATCTGGTCTCCTCTGCTTTTTAATTCTTCAAATGAAGACATCCTCATGCATAGTAACCCATCTTTAACTTGAATTAAAAAAAAAAAGATCAACAGTTCTTTTAGGTATAACGCCAACAGACAATTTATAATTTTCCCATTATCCTCAAAAAGTTTTTTATTTAAGAGGCCATTTGAGGCTATGAGTGATCTAGGTCTAGAGAAAATCACCAGAGAACTTTAGTTAAATATTAAGTTAGATTGCACAGGCACCACTCAGTCTGACATTAGGTTGGGTTATTTATACTTATGGATTTCTTACTCTGGATATTATACCTTTAAATTACTCTGGCTTATTGCTAAAGTTTTTTATTGTTTTTTCACTCATAAATGAGCCCCAGAAAACCCACTTTCATGATTTGGAGTGTGTGTGGCAAACAGGGATAAGAAGGAAGAGATGAAGTGAATACTAGAATGCATCCAGTTACAATAGCAGTGGTAAAACCGAGGATAGGTAAGTAGGGATCAGATTCAGCCAGGGAGTCAGAACAGACTCAGGGATTAGAAAGTTTAGGATCCTTAGTACCTCTAATTGAAAGTTAAAAATCAGTGATAAATTAGAAAATAGTTTGTTTTTTTTTTAAATCTCCTGGAACTTCTGTCCCATTAAGCAGAAAGGCTGTGGAGGCATCACATCTTGACCCCTAACCCCCACTTCAACTTTTCCTCCACCTTTTCCCTTCCTAATCTTTTATCTTTCCTTCTGTTTTGGGGCCCCAGCTCCTCTCTTTTGGTCTCTACTCCAGCTGACCTTAGCAGAAATAGGACTTTTTTCCCCCTCTGGGATGATGTACTTGGCCTACCCTCTAATGTTTGTGGTTGAGGGTGTGACACTCCAAGCAGCCTACATTAGAGGTGAGGGAGGAAGAAGATAATGTATTTAGGACTTCAGCAGTCTAAACCAAAGGAGAAGCAGTAATTAGAAAGTTCTTTGGCTTTGGTTGAATGATCAAAATGTATCATATTGTTCTGTGGAGGAAGGAGCATTTTAGAGAAAACACATTTTCCTGTCCTCAACTTTCTTTTTCTTTTTCATGCCAGACACAAAAATTTCAAGTAAATTGGGCTGAGAACAGTGACTGAGACTTAGTGATGCATCCATAAGAAGGATGGAAAAAAAAAATCCAAACTGGAAGATTAGGAAACAGTTGTCAGTCATTTTTTACTCTTCATGATCTCGTTTGGGGTTTTCTTGGCAAAGATACTGGAGTGGTTTGCCATTCCTTCTCCAGCTTATTTTGCATCATCAGAGGAACTGATGCAAGCAGGGTTAAGTGACTTGCCCAAGATCACACAGCTTTAATAGCTTAATGTGTCTGAAGCTGGATTTGGACTTATGAAAATGTGTCTTCCTGACTCCAAGCCCAGTGCTCTGTCCATTGTGCCACTTAGCTGCCCCTAGGGGACAGCAGCCTAGTACTATAAGCATAACAAGCATTTATTAGAGGCATATTGACTAAATAAGCTAATGAGGCTTGTAATACTCAGTGCTTATCTAATATATTCTGGACCAATGGGGGAATCTCACTTATGTATTTTACCCAACTTGTTTGATTAGCATAGGTTTATTACTAGAAAATCAAACAACTGCATGGCCAGCCCTAATAAAGATATTCTACAATCATGGCAAAAGCTTTATGAGCAACTAGTTAAGGCACTATATTTGAAAGAACAAATCTGGTCTTTACGTGACCTTCAGGAGAATTTTGTTCACCAAAGGTCCAATGAAGCCTTTCAGCTGTTGAATCAGTATGGTCAGTATGCTCCCTGGTCTTGAAATCCAACCAATCCTAAACTGACTGCACACACATTTTTCCAGATCTCTAATAAATACTTCAGGGATTTGAAGGTGAGTCAACTTATTACTTTTTGACATGAGAAACCTTAAATAATGAACCAAGAAGATAATTGTTGATAACAACAATAATTCTTGGTGATGATTTAGTGCTTCAGTGTTATCCTATTTATCTTTATGACAACTCTCTGAGGTATATGCAAATGTTATTGTTTTCATTTTACAAAAGAGAAAAAACACAGCTTAGGGAAGTTAGGTGACTTAATGGGATTATAGATCTAGAGCTGGGAGGGATCTCAGAGGCCACCAATCCAATTCTCTCATTTTATAGGTGGGGAAACTCATGGAGGGAGTTTAAGGGACTTCCCAAGGTCACACAAACTTTAAGGTATCAGAGCTGAGTCTTGAAGAAAACCAGAGATTCTAAGAAGCAGATATAGTATAGAAGTGAATTCTAGACATTGGATTTAGCCAATGCAAAGTCACAGATAGGAGATGTAGTGTCGTATATGGGGGATAGCAAAAAGACCAGTTTGACTAGACCGTTTAGTGCGTGGAGGGAAGTAATATGAAATAGAGTTGGAGAGGTAGGTTGGAGTTGCATGGGGAAAAGCTTTTTATACCTACCAGAGGAATTCGTATTTGACCAAGGAAGTAATAAGGAGTCATTGGAATTTATTGAATAGGAAAGTGATATGGTCAGATCTGTTTTAGCAAAAATCACTTTAACAGCCAAGGAGACAATGAATTGGAGTGGAAAGAGAATGGAGGCGAGGAGACCAATTAAGATGCTTTTGCAATAGTCCAGTTAGGCAGTGATAAGGGTCTGAATAAAGTTGGTGTCTGTGTGAGTGGAGAGGAGACAGATGTGAAAGATTGTATGGAGGTAGAAATAACAAGACTTGGCAACTAATTGGCATGTAAAGTGAAAGGAAAGAATTCTGCTACCAGACTATATCATTTATTTCCTCAGTCACGTTTGGAGATGTTCATCACTAGAAGGCTAACTATGATGTAATTCTTTTATACTTCCCTTACCAATTTACTATCTTACTATCCACAATAGGTATTCCAAACCTTTTTTATCCTTCCTCAAACCTCCCACAATCCCAATCTCTATCCCCAACCGTCTCAATTTAGGATTTCTCTTCACTGATAAATTAATGCAATTGGCCAAGAGTTACCTTTTGTCTCATCTTCCACATCTCATGTCACTCAAATATCTTCCCCTACTATGTCCTGTTATGCTCCTAATGAAGAGGTAGCCCTTTTTGCCAGAACTAACTCCTCTGACTGTACCATTGAGTCCACTTCATTCTGCCTTCTCTAGCAATTGCCCCTACTATCATCCCCATATCATTCCCCTACTCAATAAACTCCAGTGGTTCCCTTTTCAAGATCAAATATAAACTCTCTTTGACATTTAAAGTCCTTCACAAACTGGCCCCTTCCCACCTTTCCACTTTCCTTACATTTACTACCTTTCTTTAAACTCTGTGCTCTTGCTGCACTGGCTTGCTTGCTTTTCTTCTACTAGATAACTTTCATGTCTCAATTTCAGCTTTTTCACTAGCTTCCCTCCATGCCTGGATTGTTCCTCCTTCTCATCTCTGTTTCTTAGCTTCCCAGACTTCCTTCAAGATTCAGCTTGAATTTCATTTTCTGCAGAAGGCCTAGCTTGATCTGTTGGTCATGCCTGTCCAATGCATTTGCATCTCATCTACTCTGCGTATATCTTGTATATACAAAGATATTGATAAGAATTGGATGGGACAGGGTGGCTAAGTGGCACAGTGAATAGAGTGTATAGGCCCTGAAGTCAGGAGGACCTGAGTTCAAATCCAGCCTCAAACACTTGACACACTTACTAGCCATGTGACTTTGGCCAAGTCACTTAACCCCAATTGCCCTCCAAAAAGCAAAAAAAAAAAAAAAAAAAGGAAAAAAATTCTTTGATTCTTATGGACTCGATGGTTGCCAAAGTAATATTGTATAACTATTTCTTAGAATATGCCAATATATTTTATTATCTTCAAATAAATATCATCAATTTGGGAGAGAGACAAACCTCTATAAGGACCAATTAACTCTCAGCAGGTTTGCAAGACCTCTTGAAAATCTATGCAACTTAGCTAAAATGCTCAGTTCACACAGTGTTTTATAGAACCTTAGATTTTATGTGGTTATTCTTTATCAAGTTACCATGGAGTAGGGTTCTAACATGCATTCTAGGTGCAAAGTTACTGAGACGTGCTTATATCCAGCCTCAAGCAAAGCCACATGCCTCAGATGTTGTAAGGAGGTCCCTTGCTTTGTGTGGGAATTAAACAAAACAAATTCTCATTATCTCATCTAGCTACATACAAGCTATCAAAGATGAAAAAATATAGAAATAATCAATGTTGGAAGTTTTTGTGGACAGACAGGCAGTATTGCTGGAACTGACTTGGTACAACCATTTGGGAATGCATTTGGATGTATGCTAAAAAAAAGACTAAAATACCCATACCCTTTGACCCCATTGTTAGACATTTACTCAAGGAGGTCAAAGACAGAAATAAAAGTCCTTCATACACCAAAATATTCTTAGAAATGCTTTTTGTGATAGCAGAGAACTGGAGACAAAGTCAATACCTATTGAATGGGGAAAAGCTAAACAAATTATAGTATATGAATGTAATAAAATATTACTACAGTCTAAGAAATGGCAAATATTATGTATTTCAGACTTGTATGAACTGATACTGAGGGAAGTAAATAGCAGTAAAAAAACAGTATACACAGTGACTACAACAATGCAAATGGACAAAAAAGAAGCAGAAAAATGAGCTTATCCAAACAATTAGGTATTAACAGCTGAAGCCTTCTTGTCAGCTGGCTTTTCTGTTGCAATCATTTGCATTCATTTCAACTCAGTCCTAGGTCTGGCTTCCTGCTTCTCTTGGTCCTTCCCTTGCCTTAGTCTCTTCTTGCCCATAGTCCAAACTAGAATTCCCGTGTGCACTACTCCCTAAGTTAGGTACACAGATTTTCTGATATCTGATTCTCCAATGAGTTAACAAGCATTTATTAAGTGCCTTCTTTGTTGTTGTTGTCTTTTGCTTTTTTGGAGGGCAATTGGAGTTAAGTGACTTGCCCAAGGTCACACAGCTAGTTTTTGTGTTAAGTGTCTGAGGCTGGATTTGAAGGTCCTACAGAGTCCAGGGCCAGTGCTCTATTCACTGAACCACCTAGCTGTCCCCTATTAAGTGCCTTCTTTATGTCAGGTGTGAGGTATGGGTTTACAAAGGAAAAATTGAAATAGTCCCTGCCTCCAAGGAGTTTACACTCTAGCAGGGAAACAATATAAATGCACAATAGACTGATAGTTTTTCTAAGAAGGTAGTAACACCCATGGAGATCAGAACAGGTCTTAATGTCAAGTGTGGTGCTTATGGAGGCAGTATAGTATGGAGTATGTGGTACACTGGTTAAAATTGCAGTTATGTATAGGCAGCTAGGTGGTTCAGAGGACATAGTATTGGTCCCTGGAGTCAGGAAGAACTGAGTTCAGATCTAATTTCAGACACTTAATGACTAACCTTTATCTACTTTAGTTCCCTCAACTGTAAAATGGGGATAATAATGATACCTAACCTTACAGGGTTGTTGTGAGAATCAAATAAGATATTTGTAGGGGTGGCTAGGTGGCACAGTGAATAGAGCACTGGCCCTGGAGTCAGGAGGACCTGAGTTCAAATCTGGCCTCAGACACTTAACACTTACTAGCCGTGTTATCTTGGACAAGTCATTTAACCCCCATTGCCCTTCCCTCTTCCCTCCAAAGAGTAAAATATATATACACACACACACACACACACATATATATATATATATATATTTGTAAAGTTCTTAGAAGGTGCTCAATGGGCATTTAATAATGTTCTCTCCTCTACCTCTCTGTGTGACCTTGGGCAAAACCCAACTTCCCTAGGCCCCAATTTTCGTCTATAAAATGAGGTTAAATTAGGTGGCTTCCCTGGACTCTTCCAGCTCTAGTTCTATGAGCCTATGACCTAAGCTTTGAAAGAAATTAGAGCTTCTAAGAAGAGGGAGATGGCAGGTGAGAAGGCTGTACATTCCATGCATCGGGGACATTGAGTGCAAAGGCATGGGGATGGGAGATGGAATGATATATGTGAGGAAAAGCAAGAATACAAGTTTGGCTGGACCACAGTATAGTGAAGGGAAATAAAGTATAAAAAGTCTGGAAAGGTAGGTTGGGGCCAGGTTGTGAAATCCTTTAAATGCCAGAGATCCAAAATCTAATAATGAGTTATTAGCAATTATTAAATAGGGTATTGACATAGTGAGACCTTTGCTTTAGGAAAATCACTTCAGTAGATGTTTGGAAGATTAAGTAAAGAAGGAATGAAACTAATGTCAGGGAAACCTGACAGGGAAAGCAACAATTGAGGTAAGAAGTGATAAGGACCTTTTAACTAGGTTGATGGTGTTGAGGTTTAGGGGTGCTTAGGACCCCAAAATAGCAATATGCCAGGTCCTGCCTGAATGAATTTGACTCTAGCCTTCTTTTAACCAAAGAAAAACAAAGTTTATTAAAGATCCACCACATTGGCCAGATTCTTAAGAAATCTTACCATTGGCTAGACTTTTAAGGAATCTGAGCACCTTCATGGAAAAGGGATGGGTCTTAGATACAGAAAGATTGTGGGAGGGATCTAGGTTGACCAAGTAGGCTGGTGTGACTAGAGGAGGGTTTAGGGAGGGTCTTGATGGGATTGGCTGGTAGCTAAGGGAACTAGAGGTCAGATACTGTGTTTCCCCGATAATAAGACCTATCCCAAAAATAAGCCCTCCCCTTACTGTGTAAGATTCCTCTAAAATAAGCCCTCCCCCAAAAATAAGCCCTATTGAGATTGCTACTGTAGTGAAGGTGATCCCCTGCGCTACACGCTACATTATGGTACCCTCTGTATGC
>NW_027187380.1:34706097-34723818 GCF_028583685.1 Petaurus breviceps papuanus
CCGTGAAACGCATGCCGAGCTCCGAGCTGCATCCAATCAGAGCTGCAGCAGTGAGCGCATCATCCTGTTCTTCCCCAGTGATTTGCTTGCTGGCACCATTGAGAGCAGTGCTGAGGAGGAGAGCTGAGGCAGGACAACGTAAGCCCTCCCCTGAAAATAAGCCCTCTGGTGTTTTTCTTTCCAAAAAAATTAATAAGACAGTGTCTTATTATCGGGGAAACACGGTAGTAAGAACCAAGAAAATGGGGTTTTGATGGGATCAAGGGTGGGAAGTACTGGAGGCAATCTGGAAGTAACAGACAATGGAGGGCTAGGCTAGGTTAAGGGTAACAGATTTGGGCATGAGAAACCAGATCAAGTTGAAAGATCCAAGGAGAGTTCAAGGTTGGGCTTTCCAGGGCCTCTGGACAAATGGGACTCAAATTCTTTTGGGGTAAGGGGTGAAGGTCTGGGCTTGGGTCTCTACCGTGTCATTGGCTATGTGAATTGGGGAGAAAGGGAATGCAAACAAGAGATTAAAATAATAAGACCTAGCAAATTATTTCTCTTCAAAAGAATAGGAGGTCCCTTTGTGAATCTGGGTGACTAGAAAGATAATGGATAATTTCTTGGAAGAAATAGGGAAGTTTAGAAGATAGTTGTGTTTGAGAAGAAAGTTTTACTACAGTTGAATTTAGTAGTAAAATCTCTGTAGAAAATCCCCTTGCATTCTGACTGATAACATTGAGGTTTGGGGTTTAAAGGTGCTTGAGACCCCCAAAATACTGTCATGCCCAGTCCTATCAAATGGATTCTACTCAAGCCTTCTCCCAACCAAAGTAAAACAAAGTTTATTAAAGATTCACCATACTGGGTAGACTTTTAAGGAGCCTAAGTGAAGAGGTTACCCATAAAGAGGGTTAGGGTTGCTCTGGAGACCCCAAAATACCAACACACTGGGTCCTGCAAAATGAATTCGACTCAAGTCTTCTCTCAGCCAAAGAAAAGTAAAGTTCACTTGTATTAGACACAGAGTAAGTCTGTGCTAGGTCATTCTATGGCACTCTCACTATTCTACGCATTCTATGATGCTCTCACAAACATGAAGACAGGATGGGGTCTTATATACAGAAGGTTGTGGGAGGAATCTAGGGGCGGTCTAGGGGAGGAGTTTGGGGAAAGTCTTCAGTAGGAGTTAATGAGGTCAATGAGTGATTAAGGGTGGTAAGTCATTGGAGGCTACAGACCATGGTGGACCAGTTCAAGGGTGGATTGATATTTTGATAGGCTTCAGGATGGGAAGTAGATGAACAATGAGGGCTAGGCTAGTAACTAGGCTAGAGTTAGTTTAAATGAATTTGACTGCCTGAATGAATTTAGTTAGCAGTTAGTAACTAGGCTAGAGGTCTGGACCCAGCCACAGTGTAAGGCTTATTATGCAAATGCACCATCAAATGAGATGATTTAATCAGATTCCAAGGGAGGTTCCCAGAGCCTGTACCTCAAGGACTCAAGAAGAGGTCGAAGGGGCTCCCAGAGCCCATACCTCATCATTCCCCTCTCAAACATATTTGTGAAACTTGTGTTGACAAGTGGGCCACAACAATCTGACACAGACTGAGTCTGAGCTAGATTGGATCTGAGTGCCTTCACGGAGGCAAGGTGGATCTCATATGCAGAAAAGTCTGTGGGAGGGTTCTAGGGGTGGTATAGAGGAGGGGTTTGGGGAGGGTCTTGAGAAGTCTAAGGAGTATCTTGATAGGACTGAAGTTAGACTTCTGGAATGGGATTGAGGGTGGGAAGTAACTGAAGGCTACTTAGAAAGGACAGACAATGGAGGGCTAGGCTAGTTTAAGGGTTACAGATTTGGATCTAGATAATTTTGATAGGATCAAGGTTGGGAAGTAGCTGGACCTGGAGAACTAGGCTAGGTTAAGAGTAATGGAGATTTGGACCTAGGCTTATGGCCTCAAGCAAATGCCTCTTCAAGTGGAAGATTCAAAGAGAGTTCAAGGGGGTTCCCAGAGCCTGTACCCCATCAACAATATATACCTCATTTCCCACTCCAAGAAGTCTACCACACATATTTCTTAAGGATGTTCTGAAATATTTTCCAACTTAACTGCTTCTGGTTGACTAATGTGCTCCTTTTTTTGTCCCTTGCCATCTGTGCCTTAAATAATTTTGCTTTTTTTAGCTTTAGGGTCAGAATCCCCATGCCAAGACTACCTCTACCTTTTTATTACTCTCTTTTTACTATTAGGAGATACCTCATACTCCAGAGCTAAGACCCAACAAGCAAGCTGTGCCCTGAGCTTGATATAACAATAATCCTTTGTTTCATCATCCTCTATTTCACACCAGCTCCAGATGGTCCCTGAGCTCAGACAGGACCCATGTTCTAGTCATGAAATCCTTCTATGAATCAAACTTGTCTCATTGCTGTTACCACTCATTGTTAGGGCTACAGCTCACTGCATGACCATTGCTATATAAATTGAGATTTGCCACACTAAAGTGGGTGGCCTCCTAGAGGAGATCCTGACACATATATCTCGTTTCCTTCCTCCAATCGAATAAAGGAAGCTTTTTGATTATGACCAGTATTGGCCCTATTTTTTATTTTGTTTTTATTTCATTTTATTTCTTAGAGTTAACTGTGTGAACTCTGATTTTTTTTTTTTAACAGTGGCTGCATATAACCTCTGTGACTTTTTGGTTATTTATTTTCAGATTTGACACCCTAGGTTCTCTTAATGATTTCTTTTTCTCTTTGTTGACCATATTATTCCTTGGCCAGTAGATGTCCTCATTCACAATTTTTTCCAACAATAGATCCCAGCTCAAGCCCCACCTCATCACTGTTTGGGCCCAGATGGCTCAGAGTGAATGTAAATAGTAACTGTTTCTGTTTTAGCCAGAAACCCTGAGGGTCTTCCCCTTACCTAGCCTTAATCACTGAATGGGCGTTGCTTGAGTCAAACTGACACCTGGGCTAAAGACCTTAGCTTAAAAAAGCCAAGGTCTCTCACTGCATGCAGGGCTGTTTCCAATTGTCCCAATCTTGCCATGGGGCCCAGGTGGCTCTGGAAGAGAAAGAGAAGCTGGTGATTTTATGCAGTCTTCCTTGACTTAAATCCAGTTCACTTGTAAGTTATGGCATCATCTCCCTAATGTCACGGTCCTTAGAACAAATGTCAAGTCATTGTGCAAGTGAATTTGCATTACACTGGGAGTCTGTGATGGTAGTTACTGAGGAAAGACTCTTTGACAGAGATTTTCCTTGAAATTGCTGTTTTCTGAAAAATCAGGATTGTCTTTCAGTTATGAGTTCACAAACCCCATGTTTTATAATCCTATTCTCTGATAATCCCCACTTTCCTCTTCCTCCTTGTCAATTCTTCAAAATTCTCTGGGAGTCTAGAATCTCAGAGACTTATGGCTCCTAGAATGGGTGGGAGAGCTAGCTATGCACAATATCATTGTTTTACCTTGTGGCCACGCCTGAGGCCTGCATCTTATCCCTCCCACCTGGGATGTACTAATGTTAAAATGCATAATTTACACCTTCCCCAGAGTAAAGGAACAACACTTTTCCCTGCACTTTACACTCCCAAGTCTCCTGGAACTGGACATATTTGGAAGCTGAAAATCACCACCAGTCTAATCCCCTCTTCTCTTCCCATAAAACTGATTGATGGCCCTGTTCAAAGGCAGAAACACCTTGGAATCATTCATAATGAAACTCTTCTCTCCTGTCCAACCAACTAGAGGAACTGAATTCAGGGTTACAAGTGGGACAGCACTCTAGTATTCCAGGCACTGTGTTTCAGGAGTTGTTTCCTGTGATTTGGAGCAGTATCACTGGACATCTGACTGGCTCCAAGGGTTGGAACAGCCAAGGAATGGTATGCAGGGGAAATTCTGTCATAGTTTGAATGTCAGTTTCCATCCTAGGGAAAATGATGTTTCTCTGCACTGAAGGCAACATAGCGTCCATTAGGAACATAAACAATTGCTGTCATCTGGAAGGTGATTCAATTAAGTTGTAATGATCCAGAATGCAGCATCTAATGTGCCTTAATCACCTCTTGAAAAATTCAGAGGTTTAGAAGAACAGTCAGACCACCCAGGCATGATTTTATTAGCATTATCTCAAAGATCAGGTCATATAGCTGAGCTGCAGTGGTTTCTGGGGTAAAGGCATATTGAAGCTTAGTAGGATCATTACACAGGAAGAATATGTAGGATTCAAATAGACTCATCCTTTGGGAGTGGTTGAGTCAGTGCAGACCCAGCAACAGGAGCAAAGTTCAGTGGTAAAACTAGACAATGACTATAACCAGGGTTTATTGCCTTGTTATGATTCCATGCCCTTGTTCAACAAGTTGTTTGAGGGCTCAAAGCCATCATTTCCTTGTGGATGGGGGAGATTTTCCAGGCTATCATCATGGAACTCAGTAGATTCTTGGTAAATGATGACTGATTTAGAACTCGACCATGTTTTGTTTTTCCTCTGATAATTTTATTTAAAATTCTAAAATACATTTTTTAAAATTTATATAAACACCGGTTGCCAGAGCAAACACAAAACCCTCTGGGATTTATATTCCCAGTTTGGGAGGAGAGGAAACTAATACTGGATCAGCCCTCAAATGGGGAGCGGAGGAGGAGGGGTGGGATGAGGCAAAGGTTTTGACTACAGTATAAGGGTTTTGTTTTGTTTTGTTTTGCAAAGGACTCTCAAAGAGAGTAAAGAAAGGAAAAGGGAGAAATGGTATTTGTCCCATGTAGTAGAGCGACTAGGGCAGCTGCTGGTGCCTTCCCGTAAGACCATGAGAGATGACCCTCATTTAATGGGCAAGCTAGGAGTTGTGTATGGTTATATGTTTTATTGTGTGAGATCAAACCCCCCCCCTCCACACACACACCCCATTTCTCAGAGAGAAGCAGGTCAGCTGAGAGAGGAACAATGATCAGATCTTGCTTCCATTTATATTTTTTTAAAACTTCATTCTACTAAAGAATACATTTGGTATTATTTCTCATCTTTAGTGAGACCTGTCCATATATTGCTGGATATCTCTTTGTTTGCAGCATGAGTGCCCCAGGAAAGAGAGATGATTGTTTCCTGGTCAAGGCTTAGAGTTTCACCTCTAGTCCATTGTTAGAGAGTTTTGCTCTTTATCTGGGGGCATAAGCATAGCCATTTCATAAACTACTCTTCTAAGTACAAAATCACTATGAATTCAGGCCCTATTGTATAAATAAATCTTAAACACAGGACCAGTTACATTAATATTTCCTAATGTTTTCCTCCTTGACTTAAACAGTTGTTTGAGGGCTCAAAGTTTGTTAACTTTGTGTTAAAGCAAAACAGTCAAATGACAATTTACCAGGAAAATTTAGCTCTGCAGCACCAGGGTAATACTATTCCTGTGTTCTTCTGACCCAATCACATGGGACTGAATTTCTGTTTTCTTTATATTGAAATGACCCAAGCCATGCTAATTGTTCTGACCATCAGTTTATTGAGCTGGCCAGCGACAGTCTCCCAAGGAACCTTAGGAGAACTGCCCCCGACCATAGGGAAAGGGGGAATATTTAAAGTCAAAAACCACCAAAAATAGGTGTGGGAAACAAAGTTAGTCTTGTGGGAAGTAAAGTTAGTCTGACAATGGTAGATAAGCACATCCGTTGTAGCCAGGCCTTGGTCTGGACAGTTGTATAGTCCTTGCCCTGATTTATTGTGAGACCCATATGTCCAGGATCATTCTGACATCTTATCAGGAAGTATGGCCAGGTCTGTTTCTCAGAAGAGAGGGGCTCCTGGCTAAGCACGTAGGAGTTCAGTAATTTCCAAACTTGTTACATACAGGGGCTTAGTATATGAGGCCATGGGCATTTCAATATAATATATGAATGAGATGAGTAAGGAAATGCTGATGTAGAGATATAAGTAGGAGGATGATAAGTGAAGAGCTGAGGAGAATTCCTCACTCTCTGTATATTCCACTGTATTACACTCTGGTAAGCTGCTGAGGGGGAGGTGGTTGTAGAAGAGCAACAACATGCACACCAACCAAGGAATTTAAAAACGTGTTAGTGTGGCACGACCCAAAAAGGAGCCTGATTTCCACCCTTCATTCTGGACTGGCCCAAACAGCTTATATTTTCATGCTTCAAGAATGTTTTTTTTTTTTAATTTCATATTATTAACGTCTTTTTATTTATATTCTCCTTAATTCAGATTTAAACTGGCTAATGTTTTGTGGTTGTAGTTATGATGTGTGTGTGTGTGTGTGTGTGTGTGTGTGTGTGTGTATGTGTAAATCATTACTCTCTCTCCTCCCTGCATGCTCCTCTCTAGATAATAATGAAGGAGCTATAATGAAGGAGAATGATGTATGATAAGTCTGAAGAAGGCGGTTGGAGTCAGGTTATGAAGTATTTTAAATGCCAGAGATCCAAGACCTAATAATGAACTCTTATTAATTATCCAGTAAGGTAATGACATCATTGGACCCCCACTTTAGAAAAATCACTTTGGCAGATGTTTGGAAGATAGAATGAAGATGGGGGAGATTTAAATCAGGAAAATAATTTGAAAAACAATAGTGAGCTTTAAAAAATTGACAACTGTTTTTGGCTAATCTTATGAATTCTATTTTATGTATATAAAAATGTTCTTAGAAGGACTCCATATCCTTTACTTGCCTGCCAAAAAGGTCCATGTCACAAAAAAGAGCCAGAACCCCAACCTTCAGCTTTTTAAAGACTAACTGCTTTCCTCTGCCTCTGCCTGTAGCACTAGCATTGATTACACATGAAGGATTAGTGGTCACTAATTTATTATATTATATAAAGAGTAACAGACAATAATACAGGGAAGAATAAAAGAATCATGTATCTTTAGAGACAACAGCAACAAAAGCAAACAACAACAGTACAAGGTGGGAGACAATGGGTATGGAAAGTTCCATGTGTTTTTCAGACATATTATAGGTTGGTTGTTGGGCTTTTTTCCTTTTTAGTCTTTGTTATATAACTGAGCTTTGATGGATGACCAAATAACCTAAGATATAGGTACCCATGTGGGAGACAGTAGGGACCTGTTTCTGGGATAAGACACCTTGGGTTCCCCTACCACATGGATGGAAACAGCCTCTTTCCATGGGCTGCATGGATACAACTGGCTGAGTTCTTTACAGAGGTAAAGTCACACTCTCCATTGCCATGCAAGATTGGTTTTATTCACCCATAGCAGGGGCACCACACACTTCACTAGGTAGGGAGAAGAGCCACTTTCACTTTCCCCTGAGTTCCCAAGGCCTTGAGAAATGGTCTTGAGGTTTTGGTTTATTCTATTTGTCCTTTTCAGTTCTAAGCATAGGAGGTGGGCACTGAGAGGGTAAGTGACTGAATCCAGACTCAGGAGCTTGAGAAATACTGACCTTGGAGCCTCATTTCAAGGTCAGATGTTGCTACCAGTCCAGCAAGGAAACCTTGAGAAACTCTAAAATTTAGGGTACAAAATCTGTGGGGGCTAAAGTCAATGCTACAGAAGAGACACCTCCTTCTCAAATCTCTTGAGAGTACTAAAGAACCCTGGGATTTTCTACCCTTAAATGAAATGTAGCACACCTAACCTTCAGGTCGTGGTGGCTAGGGCAGTCACTGTTAGTTACAAGAGAAACCTTGTTGGGTAGGGGAGAAGGGCATAAATGAATGTTTTGTAAAAACAAAAGATATTAATCAAAATGGCTTTTTAAAATAATTTCCTTTTAATTTTATTTTCCTTTCTATTTTATACTTTCTATAAAGGGGGACCTTTGCAAGTCAAGCCAAGTCAAGTCAACAAGCATTTATTAAACACTTTCTGCATTCCAGGACCTGTGTTAAGCACTGGGAAGACAAATACAAGCAATAAGAAAGACAGATCATGCCCTCAGGTGCATACATTCTTTAAAAAATAAGTTTATATTTATCTTTTTTTAATATCATCAGTTGCCTCCATGTAATGTAATGCCAAGGAAAGGCAACTTCCCAAGGTTCAGAATACCAGCATAGGTGCTCTCCATTTTATTCAGTGACAAACCAGGAACAGAGAAGATCAAAACATGACATCATTCAAAATACAGAATTTACTAAGTGTGATTAAATAATCTCCAAGTACTACCCCACCCCAGGACCTTCCAATCATTCAATCAATTACAAAGTCCCTGTTCTAAATACTACTCCACCCCTAGGCTGTACCTTCATTTAGTCCACCACAAAGCCCCTCTTCTCAAATGGAGATTAGTTTCCAAACATAAGTAAAGTACATTCATTTGTTCAACCATAGAACACAAAAAGGTCAAAAGTTCCCCACCCCTGGATCACAATTGAATCTACCCCAGAGTTACATCAAGTTTAAGCACAGCACTTAATACCCAAATGGAGGTCTTTTCTTGACATGAGGCAAGTTCTCAGCAATCTTAGTTCCTGGGGAGACAAGGCTTAGCAAGGCCACAAGATACATTGCCAGTCTCTTCATTAATTCATCCTCTGTCTGCAGAACAGCCCTAGAACCCCTGAAAACATTAGCAAAATCCTCTCCCAGGATTTCTGTAAACATACAACAAGAAAATCCTTCTTCAGGGCTTCTGAACCAACAGAAAGGTTCCCAGACCCCTACAACAACAGCACTGTCCTTCACCAGTGGACAGTATTCACTCTCTGTCTGCAGGACAGTCTCAGGAGCTCTTGGCCAACAGCCAGGTTCCAGGACTTCTTCAACAAAAGGACTGTCTTTCACCAGTGGACAAATCTGGCAAAACAACATCAAAACAGACAGACAAAGTACCAGCAAAACAGCCATGTCTCCTCAGTCCTTGGCAGCTCAGGGGGCAGATCTCAAAAGTCCAAGGCAATTCAAAGTGGCCCCCAGCAATTCTCTCAGTCTCTCTCTGCCTCCACGAGGTGCTGCTTCCAAAAAGTTCTTCTGCCTCTCTCTTGTGTCTCTCCAAATCTATGTCACCAGCTCCTCCCAGTTCAGGACTCTCTTTTCACATCAACAAGTCCATCCCACAGGTGGGATTAACAAGCTCTGGGTTTTAACACAATCAATTTGAAAACCAAGCCAATACAGGGGAATCTTTATCTTCCATTACTATCACACTCCAGTATTCTCCTTTCCCTTTACAGACAGTCATGCTATATAACGAATATTTTTAAGAGAGAAATAGAAAGGAGGGAGTCCCAGAAAACTGATGGAGCTTAACTCTGAATATGACAACACATAAAAAAGTGGGGCAGGGGGGAAGGAATGGAAGGAAGGTTAGATGGTGGTGGTGAAGTGCAGAGAGTGAAGGAAGTCTTATCTGGACCCTTCCTCAGAGTGCAGGTTCTAAGAGGAGCTTACCAGTGGGAGAAGGGGCTAGAGAGAATTTGGCTGGACTGCTGCCATACTGATGGGCTACATTTCAGTAGCTGGGGTAAACTGTCCTATAGGGCAGAACTCAGACCAACAGATGAAAGTCAAAGGGAAGTAAACATTAACTCAATATAAGGAAGAATTATCTAGTAATTAGAGCTAACCAACAATGGAATAGGCTGCTTTCCATTGTAGAATGGCAGTGTAGCAAAGAGAGTTAGATTCTCACCTCTGGAAATATTCAAATAGATGTTGAAAAATTATTTTTTGAGGAACTTGTAGAGGGATAATTGTACTGGACATGAAATTGGGCTAATAATTTCTGGGCCTCTTATTTTTCCCAATTATAAGATTTTGAGATTCTGGGGGCAGAGCCAAGATGGTGGGGTGAAAGCAGGAATTCATTTGAACTCCTCCATGATTTCCATGAATAACCTCTAAAAAGTGAATCTGAATGGATTTTGAGTGACAGAATCCATTGGGAGATGAAGTGTGGCAGATTCCCAGTCCAGGACTGGGCAGGGGGAGCACAGAGTGCATGGGCTGCACCAGGGTGGACCTGAGACCAGACCACAACACCATGGAGTGAGAGCAAGCCTTGGCTTTGCAGACCTCTCACTGCCAGATGGAGGATCAGTTGGAGCTGGGTAAGAGAAAGCGCAGCCCTGCAGCAACAGTAGCTTCTCCTGGGGCTATCAGCCCACAGCTTGGATGTTTAAAAATCACTTACCTGAACTTCCAGGAGCCAGGATGATGGAGTAAACCCTAGCTACTCTAATCCTCCTCCCTGACCCTGAAAACCCAGAGATTATTGCCCCACTGTAAAATCCTGAAATAGTGGAAGCAGCAGCAGGCTTGGGAGTCCTAGAGGAAGAGTATGACTGAAGTTGTGCTGAGCCTGAAGTGAAGGGTGGGAGGCATCCCAACAAATCCCATCTTAGCTGACCAGTGGGAGATCCCAAAGCCCAGGAGGGTGGAGCCAGCAAGCACTAACACCAGAAATCCAGGTGTACCTTAGCACAATCAAGGAAATCTGCAGACACCAGCAGGGCAGGCTGCCAGCTGCTGAGCCTGCCCAGGTTCTAGCCCAGGGGCACAGAGGGAGAAACCTGAAGTGGCCAGACCACTCCCCCTCCCACCCCCCTCAAACCTAACTCTGTGAGCCTCAGGGAAACCCAAGGGAAACACTGAGAGTTGTGGCCTTGGCCTCAGTCTAGACACCTAGAAGCTACAGTACACAAAGTCAACAACCAGGCCCAGCTTGAGAAGTATGGGTCAGAGCGCTCGGTACCCCAGAAGCAGAAATCCACTTTAAAAGCCAGGAAATAGGCAATCACAGTGGGCCAGAAGCAACCAAAGATGATTAAATCCTATTATTGTGAATGAGAAGAATCACTTTCAGGAGATACCATCGACTCTATATCCACATCTGAGACCACAGAAGGAAATATGAACTGGTCTCAAGCCCAAAAAGCATTCTTGGAAGACCTCAAGAAAGATTTTAAAAGCCAAATTAGAGGGGTAGAAGATAAATTGACCAATTCTTTTAAAATTGCATTGGCCAATATGGAAAAAAAATCTCACTGAAGAAAACAAATCCTTAAAAAGTAAAAATTGTGAACTGAGGTTCAAAAAATCTAACTTGAGAAAATGCCTCCCTAAAAATGAAATCTGAACACATGGAAAAGGAACTTCAAAAACTAATTGAGGAAAATAATTCACTAAAAATTAGAACCAGTCAAGTAGAAACTAATGATTCTGTGACACATCAAGAATCAGTCAAGCAAGGGGCAGCCAGCTAGCACAGTGAGTAACATCACCAGCCCCAGTGTCGGGATGACCTGGGGATCGAATCCGGGCTCAGCCACTTAGCACCCACCCAGAAACACTTGGCCGTGTAACCTTGAGCAAGTTACTTAACCCCAATTACTTAGGGGCGGCCAGATGGCTCTGTGAGTAAGAGCACTGGCCCCAGTGTTGGGATGACCTGGGGATCAAATCCAGGCTCAGATACTTAGCACCACACCCAGAAATAACTGGCTGTGTAACCTTGAGCCAGTTACCCAATTGCTTAAAGAAAAAAAAAAAAGAAGAATCAGTCAAGCAAAACATAAAGATTGAAAAATTAGAAGAAAATGTAATATATCTCACTGGAAAAACCAACTGACCTGAAAAACAGATTCAGGATAGATAATCTAAGAATTATTGGTTTACTGGAAAGCCATGATGAAAAAAACAGCGTGGACAACATCCTCCAAGAGATTGTCAAAGAAAACTGTCCTGAGGTCCTGGAATCAGAGGGTAAAATAGTTATAGGAAGAATTCACCAGACTCCTCCTGAAAGAGATCCCAAATTGAAAACTCCAAGACATATAGTAGTCAAATTCCAGAATTATAAGATCAATGATAAAATACTGCAAGCAGCCAGAAAGAAACAATTCAAACATCGCAGAACTACAGTCAGAATCACACAGGACCTAGCAGCTTCTACATTAAAAGATTGGAGGGATTGGCATATGATATTTCATAAGGCAAAAGAGCTCAGACTGCAACCAAGGATCAGCTACCCAGCAAAACTGAGCATAATCTTTCAGGCAAGGAGATGGTCATTGAATGAAATAAGAGACTTCCAGAATTTCCTGATGAAAAAGTCAGAGCTCAATTTAAAATTTGATCTCCAAATATAAGATTCAAGAGAGACATAAAAAGGTGAACAAGGAAAACACACACACACACACACACACACACAACTTGTGATTCAATAAGACCAAACTGTTTACATCCCTATATGGGAAGCTGATACCTGTCAATATTGAGATTTATATAATTATCAAAGCATTTAAAAGGGATATGCATAGAGGATGTGGGTATAAATGAACTAATCTGATGATAAAAAAAAAAGCCTAATGGGTACAAAGGGATTGTAATGGGAGAAAAGGAAAGAAGGAAGCAGAAAAGGGTAAATTATGCCACACAAAGAGGCATTAAAACATACTATAGTGGAGGGAAAGAAGGGAGGGAGATGAACATTATATGGACTTTACTTTCATTGGTTCTGGTTCAAGGAGGGATTAACATAATCAGTTAAGTTTGGGATTCTAACATGAAAAGACACAAAAGCTCATTATACTAGAGGGAAAGGAGGGAGGGAGAGGAGTACTGTATCAAATTTACTTTTATTGGTTTGGGTTCAAGGAGGGAATAACATACTCCATTAAGTATAAAAATATATTGTGCCCTACAGGCAGTAGGAGGGTACAGAAGGAAAATAAGGGGAGGTGGTTAGAAGAGAGGGAAATAGTAATAAGGGGTAAAAGTAGGTAAAGGGAGGGGGGTGTATAGAGAGGGAATACTGAGGGAGATGGTGGTCAAAAGGAAAACTCTTAAGGAGGGTAAGAGAGAAATAAAAGCATAAACAGGGGAGGGAATAGGATGGAGAGAAAGACACAGATAGTAATCTTACCTGTGAATGTGAATGGGATGAACTCTCCTATAACAGAGGCAGATAGCAGAATGGATTAAAAACCATAATCCTACAATATGCTGTCTACAAGAAACACATTTGAAACAAGGGGATACTCACAGGGTAAAGGTAAAAGGCTGGAGTAGAATATATTATGCTTCAGCTAAAGTAAAAAAAAGGCAGGGGTAGTAATCCTTATCTCAGATAAAGCAAAAGTAGATCTGATTAAAAGAGATAAGGAAGGAAACTATATCCTCCTAAAAGGCACTATTGAGAATGAAGCAATATCATTATGTAACATATATGTACCAAGTGGTATAGCATCCAAATTCCTAGAAGAGAAGTTAAGGTAATTAGAGGAAGAAATAGATAGCAAAACTATACTAGTGGGGGACTTCAATCTTCCCCTTTCTGAACCTGATAAATCTAACCTCAAAATAAACAAGAAAGAAGTTAAGGAGGTAAATAGAATCTTAGAGAAGATAGATATGGTAGACCTCTGGAGAAAACTGAATGGGGATAAAAAGGAATATACCTTCTTCTTAGCAGTACATGGCACATAAACAAAAACAGACTGTGTACTAGGGCATAAAAACCTCACAATTCCATGCAGAAAGGCAGAAATATTAAATGCATGCTTCTCAGATCATGATGCAATAAAAATTATATGTAGTAAATGGACATGGAAAGATAGACTAAAAACTAATGGAAAACTAAATAATTTAATCCTAAAGAATGAGTGAGTCAAACAAGAAATTATAGAAACAATCAGTAACTTCATTCAAGAGAATGACAATAATAAGACAACATACAAAAATTTGTGGGATGCAGCAAAAGTAGTTCTAGGAGAAGTTTTATATCCCTGAATACATACATGAATAAAATAGAGAAGGAGGTCAATAAATTGGGCATGCAACTGAAAAAGCTAGAAAAAGAACAAATTGAAAATCCCCCATTAAATACTAAACTAGAAATACTGAAAATCAAAGGAGAGATTAATAAAACTGAAATTAAGAAAACTATTGAATTAATAAATAAAACTAAGAGCTGGTTTTATGAAAAAAAAACAATAAAATTGATAGACTGTTAGTCAATATGATTAAAAAAAAAGAAGAAAACCAAATTACGAGTATCAAAAATGAAAAGGGTGAATCTACCTCCAATGAAGAGGAAATTAAATCAATAATTAGGAATTATTTTGCCCAATTGTATGAACATAGATTTGACAATCTTAGTGAAATGGATCAATATTTACAAAAATATAAATTGCCTAGATTAACTGAAGAGGAAGTAAATTACTTAACCCCATCTCAGAAAAAAAAAATTGAACAAGCCATCAATGAACTCCCTAGGAAAAAAATCTCCAGGGCCAGATGGATTTACTAGTGAATTCTATCAAACATTTAAAGAACAATTGATTCCAATACTTTACAAAATATTTGGGAAAACTGGAGGAGTCCTACCAAATTCTTTTTATGACATAAATATAGTACTGATACCTAAATCTGGAAGAGACAAAATAGAGAAAGAAAATTATAGACCAAATTCCCTCATGAATATAGATGCAAAAATTTTAAATATAATATTAGCAAAAAGACTACAGCAACTTATCACGAGAATAATACACTTTGATCAGGTAAGATTTATTACAGGAATGTAAGTATGGTTCAGTATTAGGAAAACTATCAGTATAATTGATCATATCAAGCAACAAAACTAGCAGAAACCACATAATTATCTCAATCGATGCAGAAAGGGCTTTTGACAAAATACAACACCCATTCTTATTAAAAACACTAGAAAGTATAGGAATAAATGGAGTCTTCCTTAAAATAATAAATAGTATCTATCTAAAACCATCAGCAAGTATTATATGTAATGGGGATAAGCTAGAAGCATTTCCAGGAATATCAGGGCTGAAACAAGGATGTCCATTATCACCCCTCTTATTCAATTTGGTGCTAGAAATGTTAGCAATAGCAATAAGAGAAGAAAAAGAAATTGAAGGAATCAAATTAGGCAAAGAAGAGAGTAAGCTATCACTCTTTGCAGATGATATGATGATATACATAGAGAATCCTAGAGAATCAAATAAAAGACTACTTGAGACAATAAACAAATTTGGCAAAATTGCAGGATATAAAATAAACCCACATAAATCCTTGGCATTCCTATATATTTCTAACAAAATCCAATGGCAAGAGATAGAAAGATAAATTCCATTTAAAGTTACTGTAGACATTATAAAATATTTGGGAATCTACCTGCCAGAACAAACCCAGGACCTATATGAACACAATTACAAAACACTTTTCATGCAAATAAAGTCACATCTAACTAATTGGAAAAACATCAGCTGCTTGTGGCTAGGTCGAGCTAATATAATGAAAATGAAAATTTTACCTAAATTAAATTACTTATTTAGTTCCATACCAACCAATATACCAAAAAATTATTTTATAAAGCTAGAAAAAATGGTAACAAAATTCATTTGGAAGAACAAAAGGTCCAGAATATCAAGGGAATTAATGAAACAAATGCTAGGGAAAGTGGCCTAGCCATACCAGATTTTAATCTGTATTATAAAGCAGCAGTCATCAAAACTACTTGGTACTGGTTGAGGAATAGAGTTGTGGATCAATGGAATAGATTGGGTCCATGATACTCAGCAGACAATGACTATAGTAATCTACTGTTTGATAAACCCAAAGGTCCTAGTTTTGGGGATAAAAACTCATTATTTGACAAAAACTGCTGGGAAAACTGGAATATAGTATGGCAGAAACTGGGCATAGACCAATGTCTTACATCATATACCAAAATCAAATCAAAATGGGGGCACGGTGTAGGTATGAAGGCTGACATGGTAAACAATCTGTGAGAGTAAGGAATAGTTTACCTGTCAGATTTATGGAGAAGGGAAGATTTTATGACCAAACGAGTTAGAGAGCATTATGAAATGCAAAATGGATAATTTTGATTACATTAAATTGAAAAGTTTCTGTACAAATAAAGCCAATGTAACCAAGATTAAGAGGGAAGTAGAAAATTGGGAATTTTTACAACCAGTATCTCTGATAAAGGCCTCATTTCTAAAATATACAGAGAGTTGAGTCAAATCTATAAGAATACAAGTTATTCCCCAATTGATAAATGGTCAAAGGACATGAACAGGCAGTTTTCAGAGGAAGAAATTAAAGATATTTATAACCATATGAAAAAATGCTCTAAATCACTATTGATTAGAGAAATGCAAATCAAAACAACTCTGAGGTATCACATCTCACCAGTCAGATTGGCTAAGATGACAAAACAGGAAAATGATAAATGCTGGAGAGGATATGGGAGAATTGGAACACTTATACATTGTTGGTGGAGTTGTGAACTGATTAAACCATCCTGGAGAACAATCTGGAACTATTCCCAAAGGGCTATAAATAAATGCATACCCTTTAACCCAGCAATACCACTTCTACAGTTGTATATAAAGAGATCATAGAAGTGGGAAAAGGACCCATATGTACACAAATATTTATAGCAGCTCTTATTGTGGTAGCAAAGAATTGGAAATCAAAGGGATGCCCATCAATTAGGGAATGGCTAAACAAGTTGTGGTATATGAATGTAATGGAGTATTATTGTGCTATAAGAAATGAGAAGCAGACAGACTTCGTAATAACCTGGAGAGACATATATAAACTGATGTTTAATGAGAAGAGCAGAACTAGGAGAGATTTGTATACGATTACAGACACAACCTGTGTGTGACAACTAATGTTGATAGACTGGGATCCTCTTAGCAGTGCAAGGTTAAAAGACAACTCTAAAAGATTCATGATGGAAAGAGATATCCACAACCAGAGAAAGAACTACAGAGTCTGAATGCAGACTGAAGCAAACCACTTGTTCTCTCTCTCTCTCTCTCTCTCTCTCTCTCTCTCTCTCTCTCTCTCTCACTCTCTCTCTCTCTCTTGTTTCCTCTTTCTCATTGTTCACTCCATTGGTTATAATCCTTCTTTACAATCTGACTGATGTTTAAAGTGAAGATATTTGTAGATTCTATTTTTGATTACATGCTGCCATGATGAGGGGAGGAGGAGGAAAGGGAGGGAGAGAAAATTTGAAACTCAAGGGATTGTGGAACTGAATGTTGTAAACTAAAAGTAAATACATAAATTTTTTTAAAAAGAAAAAAAGATTTTGAGATTCTGAATGGAGCAAATGGTTCCTCCATATATTTGATGGTACATTCAATGCAGTTATCTCAGTATAGGAAAGGTGCTGATTCAAAACTGAAGTACCAACGTTGGTTATGGCTCCATTCTTAAATAACTTAACAAGAATTTATTTAATTTACCTAAGAGGCAGCCAGGCATAGTGAATAGAGTTGGTTTTGGATTCAAGGACCAAAAAGAGAACCTGGCTAGCTCTGGAACCCTGGCCAAGTTACTTACCCTCTCAGTGCCCTTAGTTAGTTCTCTACAGCAATGAAATCACAGATCCAATCAAGAACAAAAATCTAAATAGCAGTGTGTCTAGCCCTCTATTAGGGTAGACACATTCTCACAATACATTAACTCTTTAGAAAAGTTAAAGTAAGTGCATGCCAATAATATAGGTAGAAGTTCTATGCCACTAAGCAGAAACTTCAGAAAAAAATCCAGTTATTTATAGAATAAGCAGATCTCTACCCCTTTGGCAGGGCAGGGGCTACTTTGCATCTATGGAAAGACATAAAAGAAGTCTTATCATGATTCCATACAGAGTCTCTTGGGTTTCTTCAGCATCCAGGTCCCCAATCTTTCCAGAAAGTAAGGTATGCATATATGTTTATATATATATATATATATATATATATATATAT
>NW_027187380.1:34723918-34810736 GCF_028583685.1 Petaurus breviceps papuanus
TTTGGACTTGGAGAACTCTAGGAAGCCAATTGTTAAATTTTCAGTGTGTGTATTTACACTTCAAAAATTGGTAAATACTTCACATTAGGGCTTGGTTTGTTGTTTTGTTGATTTCTAGACTTTAAAAAGGAGAAAACATCAGACACAGATTAAAGTTAGAAGTGTGTCCTGTGACTATCATTGCTGCCCCATCCTGAGAACCATTTATTAAACATTTACTAGCACACCCCAGATAAAATACAACTTTCTAGTCACTTCTACAATAATTCCCTCTACAGAATCCCTGCCCAATGGTTGTCCGATATGTGCTTAAATATGTTTTGTGACAGTTATCTTACTACCTCATGAACTTCATGACCTACCTCATTTGAAGCATTTTTCTGTAATGGAAAAAGATATGGACCTAAAATCAGAAGATAACCTGGGTTTGAACATTGCCACCGGTCCTAACTGGCCATATGAACACAGGTAAGTCATTTAATGTTTTTAAACTTATTTTTCCTCATCTGTAAAGTGGGGGTAACTAGATCTTTAGTACTAGACTTGAAGGGTTGTTATAAAGATGAAATTATCTAATGTATATTAAAAAAAAACTATATAAGGAGCACCTATTATGCTTAGTGCTTATGGTTAGAAAATTCCTATAACGACTCAAAATTTATCTCCTTACAATTCAACACTCTTGATAGTGCTTTTCTAGCCCGGCCTGCTAGAGCTAGAGCAAACTACTACAGTAAATATGTGTCCTCCTCTACATGGTAGTCCTTAAAAATATTTGAAGATCTTGTCTCTCCTAAGTCTTCTCTTCTTGAGGCTAAATATTCCCATTTCCTTTCATAATATAGCAATTACCTTATCATTCTGGTCATCCTTCTCTGGAAAGTCTCTAGGCAGGCAATACCTTTCTTAAAATTCTTTGGATGTGTATGAGCAGAGACCATAGATACCAGATAAGCATCTGGAGATAATCCCTGTATTTTAACTGAGGACAGAAGGGCTTGGTTTAGTTGATGAGTGATGGTTGGCAAGAGGTCTAGAGCTGTTCCTGTTTCTGGGGCCTGGGGCTTTCTGTGCCAAACTTATATCATAACATTCAAACTGTAGCCAAACTGGAGTAGTCCATAGGGAATGGACACCTGACCCAGTTAAGAAGACTGCCCATGGCTTTCCATTTTTCATTCCAAAGCTCCTTTTCATTATTTCAGATCACTGGATTATATTTTAATAAAATGTCACAACTCTCAAATAAACAGCAGCATGGATCTATTTTTTATGTCTGACCTGACCAGACAATATGGCATATAGTCAGCATCTGGATCCTGCCCAGAGCAATGACCATAGTTCAAGTACTTCCAACTATCACATCTGGCAATATGACTCAGGATGCTGGCAGGAATACTTTAGGCCCTGACTCTATTTTTGGTGGAAAAGATAGTGTAGAGGAATATGTGCTTCAATTGGAGTCAGAGGACCTGAGTTTAAATCTTGTCACTTACAGTAATGTGTGTGACATTGGGCAATATCCTCACCTCTCCGGACTTAGTTTCCTCATCTTTAATGGATTAGATGACATAAGATTCTTTTTTTGCTCTATATTCTATGATCTTATGGGTGTTGTATGACTGTTTTGCTCTCAAATTCTCCTTTGCCCTCATCCTTCAAAATGGGGTGGAGAGGGAAGAATGAGTGCCTAGAGTGGAACCTGTTGGAACATTGACCTTGTTTCTCATTCAGCTTCTATTTGTGTCCCTCTTTGTGTCTACTATGCTTTTTTGGACATACTTTTGCCTAGGTCCAACTACTTACCCCTCTCCCATCATTAGAGAACACAAAAGAACACGTTAGAGAACACTCAGAATTCTCAGTAGTCAATCAATCCCTTCTGCCCAGTAGTTGTACAGAAGCTCTGCTTAAACTTCAGGGCATTCATTCAGGGTTCACTACAAATTCCCAGATCCATTCCAGATAGAGAACCTGAATGGACAGCCCTGGGAACAGAGAATTTTATAGTTAGATAAATAAAATATTAGTCTTTTCTGCAGGAGTCACTGGCCAATCCCTAACTTCAGCAAGGAAAAGGAGAATTCACTAAGTAGTTTTCTATGTCCTTTCCTTACCCAAGATGGATCTTTGTTTTTTATTTTTTTTCTCCCATTTTTTCCTTTTTCTTATTCCTTGTCAATATTGATTCCTGTCTTCTTTTTCCTTATTTCTCTCTTTACTGTACCTGGGCATTGCTCAACACTAAAAAGGTTATTACATTATGCCAGAGATTTTAGAAAAGCACCTTGCTTTGCTGAGGAAGGGCCAAAAAGACTGCAATCACTTCCTCTCTCCCCAATATCCTCCAATTCCACTCTAAGCTCTCAGTGTCCTGCTCAGGCCATAGGAGCTCAGTTGGAAGCATAGTTAAACAAGTCTGGTCTGGTGAAGGCAGCTAGTGTCTGCAAACTTTACATGAACCTTAACCCTTAAGGAAAATAAACTTTATAAGAATGAAGCAAGTACAGCTAGCAGTTCAGGAAATGCTGTTGCCTCACAGTTTCCTTAAGGGCACACATCACCCAGAGAGGACTATGATGTAGCAGATTTCTGGACATGTCTGAACTGGTTGTCCTTAGATTATGCTGGATGCGATAGCTATCTGACACCAAAGATCAAGGCAGGGCACAATATAGGAATTCTTGACTATAGAAAGATGACACCAGAAGCCTGAAAAATAGCTGATGAATTTTGTTAATCATTCTGGGGCAGACAGCAAAAATAAATTGGGCCCAGAATTAAACATGAAGAAAATGGCAATGCTGATTGAGTCCAGACTCCTCTAATGACTTAAAACCTCTCAGAAACTAGGGTCCATCTTTTTAATACCAATATTTACCAGTATTGTTCTCTGACTGTAATACATAGAACATTATAGCCTCTGAAGAATGAAAACTTTTCTGATAACTTAGAAAGCAAAGATTGGGCACAATGGTTGGTATGAGCAGGCTGCAATATATGACCAATGATGAACTTCCAAAAAGACCTATAATAAAACGTGTAATAAGGGAGAAACATATGCTAGAAAAAGAAGATTGGTTGGACATGTGCCAAATGTGAAGAATGATGGGTGAGCAAACCAAGAGCTCCTGTAACATCCAAGGGATATCACAAGAAAGTTGAGAAGCCATTAACCTCCTGAGTGAAACTCCTGTGGCAAACTGGTGAGAAAACACAGACAAAAGTTGTTTCATCAAGCTCAGTAAAGTATCCTCTTGGTAATTTAATTGGCATAGCATTAAAAGTGAGAGATTTAGGGCTGAGTTTTGACATAAGTCCGAGTTTCATACTTGAATCTGCTGTTGTGGTCTTGCTACTGATAGCATGGGAATTAGGGGAGCGGTGCTGAATGATCTCAGGGTCAGTGAACTTTAGTTCCTGGGTTTAGGGGAGGGGAATTATCTTCTTTGCTTTCAGGGTGTCTTAGACCATGGAAACAGCTAAAATTCCTTTATCTTTCGTGCATTATTTGGTGCAATATTATATTGGGGCATCTTGCCCCATGACATAGAAGTTGTGGCTTTTAGTTTTGCTCATCAGTTTTATTTTCCATTTTATCATTTCCCCCTTAATTTTCAATGTTCCCTCCTTTGGAATCATTTTGGGTTTGTCTACTTATTTTTCTTTTTAAAATTATATGCCCAGTTCACTAATCCTTTTCTTCTCTTTCTTTTGTTAATGTATGTTTTCTGAGTAATTTTTCCTCTGACTATGGCTTTAGCTGCATTTCAGAAATTTTGTTTTTTTTTAAATTTCATTGTTATTGTTGTTTCATGCCGTTATTGTTTTAGTGATCAGTTGGTATTTTTTTATATCTCATTATTAAATATTCATTTTGGTTTCTTTTGCTTGTATTTCCTGTTTGCAGTATTTGTTGATATGGTTTATAAAGTATATGTTTATTATTATTATTATTATGTAATGTCATTATAAAATACCCATTTTTATTTCTTTGGCTTATATTTCTTGTTTACTGTATTTATTGTTATGTTCTATAAATGATATGTTTAGTATTTTTACTTTTTTACATTTACTTATGATTTGTTTGCCCTAACACATGTTCTCTTTCTGTGAAGGCATTATGTGGTGCTGTGAAATATTTCCATTCTTTCACGTTTTTTTCAGAAGATACCATAAGTCTTTCAACTCTTTCTCTAAGAGTTTGCTCTATTCTATTTTCCTCCTTTCTCCTTTTTTTTTTCTATTATAACTATCCAGCTCTGAGGAAGGATTAAAAAAAAAACCAGACATTTATTCACTGTCATGATCAAACTATTAAATTTAGCAATCAATATGAACAGGCAGTTTTCAGAAGAAGAAATTAAAAATATCTATAAGCATATGAAAAAAATTCTCTGCATCACTATTGATTAAAGAAATGCAAATCAAAACAACTCTGAGGTACAACATCTCACCAGTCAGATTGGTTAAGATGACAAAACAGGAAAATGACAAATGCTGGAGAGGATGTGGAAAAATTGGAACACTAATGCATTGCTGTTGGAGTTATGAACTGATCCAACCATTCTGGAGAGCAATCTGGAATTATGCCCAAAGGGCTATAAATAATTTCATACCCTTTGACCCAGCAATACCACTTCTAGGGTTGTATCCCAAAGAGATCATAGAAGTGGGAGGAAGACCCATATGTACAAAAATATTTATAGCATCTCTTTTTGTGGTAGCAAAGAATTGGAAATTAAAGGGGTGCCCATCAATTGGGGAATGGCTGAACAAGTTGTGGTATTTGAATGTAATGGAATACTATTGTTCTATAAGAAATGAGGAGCAGATGGACTTCATGTCTACCTGGAGAGGCTTATACAAACTGATACTGAGTGAGAAGAGTAGAACCAGGAGAAATTTGTATACAATTGCAGACACAATGTATGTTTGATGACCAACTTTGATAGACTGGACTCTTCTCAGCAATGCAGGGTTATAAGTCAACCCCAAAAGACTCATGATGGAGAGAGATGTCTACATCCAGAGAAAGAACTAGAAAGAACTGAGTTTGAATCCAGATTGAAGCAAACTACTGGATATTTTTCTTTTCCTTGTTTGGTTTTGTTTCCTCTTTCCCATTGTTCATTCCATCTGATACAATCCTTCTTTATAACCTGACTAATGTCTAATATGAAAGTATTTGCAGATCCTGTACTTGATTGTATGCCGTCATGGGGGGGGAGAAGAAGAAGGGGGGAGAAAAAATTTGAAACTCAAGGAATTGTGGAACTGAATCTTGTAAACTAAAAGCATACAAATTAATAAAGACCAAAAAAAATAAAGAATAAGTGCTAAATCTAAATGACTGACTGACTGTATGGATGAATAAATATATAAATAAATTTAGCAATCAGCAGCATGGGTACAAAAAAATCCTACATTAAAACCCTCTCTTGGAATGTTTTGCTCTTTCCACAGGACCAAATAATCTGTTGTACAATTAGCACAGATACGGTACTTTTTTTTTCCTCCATACACAAAAAGGTATTGTCTAAAACATATCTTCTAATAGCAGTAGTTAGTTCCTGCCACCACTGTGGTTCATTGAATTCCCAAATTGTTGTAATCTGTGACTTCCCTGTCATTTTTCTGGCTTTTTTCTCCTCTAAGCCTTTAAAAAAAATAGATTGTTATTAATATTTTTTGTTTTTACATCACCTAGATTTTCTCCTGTGTATCTCCTTTATAATAAAGGGTTTTTTAAATTTTAGATTAATTTTTATTTTTTATTTGGTTAAGCATTTATTTATTCTCCTTCCTATCTCCTTCTTCTCACTGTCCCACAATCACTACCCAAAGAAAGAGAAAAACAAAACCCTTTTAACAAATAAGCATAGTGAAGCAAGAAGCTAAGCAAATTCTTAGGTATGGGCCAGAATAGAAATGAAGGTAGACCAGCCTCAGCCCCTCTATGAGATGGGGGCTTCTGGAAGAACTCTCCAATTGGAGGAAGGGGGCACATCTTGTAGAGGGATACTCCATGAAGAACAGGCTGCAAAGGTGGCAATATGACCTATGGTTAGGAAGCCCTAAGTACTAAGGAAAGTTCCAGGATGAGACAGCAGTAGAGGCATGATTTTTAAGTCCAGAAAGTCAGGAACACCATGTTACAATAATTTGCTATTTTAATCCTAAAGACCACTTGATTTGCTTTTCTTCAGCTTTAAAGAATTTATTTTAGAGAAAAGTTCTGAGTTCAGTTACAATCACTCAGTGTCCAGTTAGGATAATTGATGCTTAACATGGGCTGAATTCCTTGCTTAACCTTACCTTTATATGTATCTATAGTTAATTCCTGGCATCTTTGTGGTTGAGGAACAATTCAATTTACTAGAACTACTTGGGTCACAAAACAATAGATTATTTTGTGGTGTCTTTCCTAATAATAGCAAACATTTTATAGTAATAGCTAACATTTATATAGCACTTATATGTGACAGGCATATTACTATGTGCTATTAGTGAGAATAGCATATATTGCTATGTGCTAAGCACTTTATGTTACAATTATTAACTGATTTTAAATTACAATTATTTTTTCACAACTACCCTGGGAGGTAGGTGCTATTATTATCCCCATTTTACAAATGAGGAAACTGAGGCAAATATCAGTTAAGTGATTTGCCCACGGTTATATACGTTTGAGGATGAATTTGAACTCAGTTCTATCTTGGTTCCAGGCCCAGTGATTTATCCACTGTGCCAACTATAGGCATTGGGAGGGGAAGTTGGGGAAAGAAGTGATGAGTTCTTGAGGTTTCCCTTGGCTGGAGTCCTTCTCTCCAAGATGATCATAAAAGCTGAAAACTCTCCTTGGTATCTTCCCTGCCACAACTCTATCCTGCCTTTGCTTCATGCTTGCTTCAGCCCTCCAACCCAGATCCTTTGAATCTCTTTTCTTGATTCTGAGGTAGCTTCTGTCTTATACAAATTGCTGAGGGCTAATCTAGTTTCTCACAGAAAGGCTATGATTGATTCAAGGAAGAGCCCCTGTTCACGGTTAATTCTGATTGTTTGATACAATCAAAATGTGTTCTTTAACCTAGTCAAGGCTCCAAAGCCAAATGGCTTTTTAACTTTAACCTTACAAATATAATAGAATTAATATTTTTAGTCTTTTATTAATAATTATACTTATTTACTTTTCTTGAGTTTCTCTTGTTCAGTATATTTACAACTTACATATCATTCTAACCATTGACTCCTCAGGAAGAGTGCCTCAAATGCTTCTTTTTTGTTGAGATTTCAGTTTTTTTCATTGATAACTAAGCTCATCTTTTCAGGGCAAATTAGCAGATTGTAACTTGAGATCTTTGGTTTTTGAAATATGTCATTCTATTCCTTTCTCCAATTCCTAGTGACTATAGGGTAATCCTGAGTTCTCAGAAAATCTTTTTCCTAAGTGACTGCTAACAATGTTTCTTAATGAAACCACTATTTGCTTTTATGATCTCTTTACATCCTGTCTTTGAAGTTAAGTCTCTTTGGCTTGTGGATGTGCTGTTTGCTAAATTTTCTTCAGTTTCTGTATTTTTATGTTTCAAATTTGTCATCCTTTTTTTCAAAGCTTTTATTTTTTTTGGAGAAATTTTCCATGGTGTCTGTTTTCCTGTCCTACTGCTTGTATTTTTATATTTTGCATTAAGGACTCTGTTTTCCTGCTCTAATTTAATCATATTTTACAATGTTTTTCCTTCTTTGAATCATTCTGGAAGTTTCTTACTGTTTTGACCATGTTTTAGGAAAAAAAATGCAGAGTGCAATACTTGTTTAAAGGGCTATGATTTAATAAAACTACCTCTATTTTATCAAATAGAAGCCCTGATTTTCTTTTAAATTTATTTTTTTATTTAAAATTTTAATTAAAAACTCTTTATGATACTTCTGCCCCAATCTTAGCAATAAGTAAAATACTCTCAAATGTACATCCTCAAATAATAAAATAAAAGCAAGAAAAAATTCTGATAAACTCTTTAATCAATGTTCTTTTTTTAACAAAAGAAAAAGAAACCCCTGAAGGATGCAGAATTTTTTTTTTAATCAAATGCTTTATTAACTTTTGGCTTACATCATTCATTTCCGCAAGATTTTGAGTTACAAATTTTCTCCCAGTTTTTCCCCTACCCACTACCCCAAAATAGCAATCCTACTAGATATCCCCTCCTCCAATCTGCTCTCTCCCCCCCTCAGACTTTCCATTAGTGCAGTGCCTATATATTTTATTTCCCAGTTACATGTAAAATAATATTAATAATAGTATATATATATATATATATATTTAAACATTTGATTTTAAAACTTTGAATTCCAGATTCATTCCCTTCCTCCCTTGTCACCCACCCTTACTGGGAAGAAAAGCAGTTCAGTATAGGTTGTACATGTGTAGTTATGCAAAACATTTCCATAGTGGATATATTGTAATATATTGTAAAAGACTGACTGTATTTCCTCCCTCCTATCCCACCTCCCACTTGTTCTATTCTCTACTTTGATCCTGTCCCTTTTCAAAAGTGGGTGCTTCCAACTTCCCTCCCCCCCAAGCCTGCCCTCCCCTCCATCATCCCCACTCTCATCCCCTTACTTCCCACTCTCCTGTAGGGTGAGATACCCTATTTAGTGTGTGTTATTCCCTCCCTAAGCTGAATTCAATGAGAATAAGGTTGACTCATTCCCTTTTGCCTTCCTATTCTTCCCCTCCATTGTAACCATTTTTCCCTTGCCTTTTCTATATGAGACAGTTTACCCCCATTCTGTCTCTCCCCATCTCCTATCATTATATTCCTCTCTCACCTCCTAATTTTACCTTTTAAGTATCATCCCTTCCTATTAAATTGGTCCTGTGCCCTCTATCTATGTATACCTGTACATGTATATACATAAATTCACATATTTATTCATATGCCCATATACCGTCCTATATAGACACACACACATTTCTATTCCCTTCAACTATTCTCATACTGAGAAGAGTTTCATCAGTTGCAATGATCATTTTTCCATGTAGGAATGTAAATAGTTCAAGTTTGATAAGTTCCTTATGATTTCTTTTCCCTATTTACCTTCTCATGCTTCTCTTGCTTCTTGCATCTGAATGTCAAATTTTCTATTCATCAAGAATGCTTGAAAGTCCTCTATTCCACTGAATGATCGTATTTTCCCTTGAAACATGATACTCAGTTTTGCTGGGTAGGTGATTTTTGGTTTTAATCCCGGCTCCTTTGCCCTCCAGAATAACATATTCTAAGCCCTTCGATCCCTCAGTGTAGAAGCTGCCAGATCCTGTGTTATCCTGATTGTGTTTCCACAGTATTTAATTGTTTCTTCCTGGCTGCTTGTAATATTTTCTCCTTGATCTGGGAATTCTGGAACCTGGTTATAATATTCCTAGGAGTTTTCTTTTTGGGATTTTTTTCAGGAGGTGATCAGTGGATTCTTTCAACCTCTATTTTGCCCTCTGGTTCTAAAACATCAGGGCCATTTTCCTTGAGAATTTCTTGAAGTATGATTTTTAGGTTCTTTTTTTGATCATGGCTTTCAGGTAGTCCAATAATTTTTAAATTATCTATTTTCCAGGTCAGTGGTTTTTCCAGTGACATATTTCACATTGCCTTCTAGTCTTTCATTTGTTTGGATCTGTTTAATAGTATCTTGATTTCTCATAAAGTCACTAGATCCCATTTGCTCCAATCTAATTCTGAAGGAATGATTCTCTTCAGGGAGCTTTTGAGATTCTTTTTCCATCTGGCAAATTTGGCTTTTTAAGGCATTCTTCTCCTCATTGCCTTTTTGAGCATCTTTTGCCATTTGAGTTAGTCTATTTTTTTATGGTGTTATTTCTTCAGTCAGGTTGTTGACTCTCATTTCATAACATGCATCATTCTCATTTCTCTTCCCAATTTTTCCTCCACTTCTCTTTTTTGGTTTTCAAAATCTTTCTTAAGCTCCTCTATGGCTTATAACCAGCTCGTATTTTTCTTGAAGCTTTTGGTGCAGGAGTTCTGACTTCACTGTCTTCCTCCTGTTCCATGCATTGATCTTTTTTGTCCCCAAAATAGGAGTATAAAGTTGGGCTGCTCTGTTTGCTTTGCTTCCCTCGTTTGCTCATGTTGCCACTCAATTACTTGACTGTTGGGCTTTTTGCCACAGTTGGACTCTGCTACCAGACAGGGTAGCTTTTCCCCAGACACTGGGATTTTCTTAGCTGCCAAAGGTATTAGTTGGGTGCCCTCTCTAAAGCCTCCACATGCTCTGGCAAGCTGGTCACACACCCCAGGACCTCCACCCAAGACAGTGATACAGATACAAGCAGGTTAAAGCAAGAACAATTACCCCTCAGACTGTTTGCTTGGTCCCCCTACAATCTGCAGGCAGAGCTGAAGCAGCCATGTGGCTGTGGCTGCAGGGCCACTGAGCCTCAGCTGCTTCTCACCCTGGGTGCAAAAGCTGACTGCACTCCCAAACTACTGGATCCCAAAGTCCACACTACATTGACCTCTCACTTTGTCCTTATCATCTATGGGTTGATAATTTTGGGAACCACCACAGCTGCTGGTGATCTGAAGTCCCTCCAGCCAGAGGCTCATCAGGCCTCCCTGGGGCTAAGACCTCTGGCCCTCACAGGGCTGGAGTCGGCTCCCAGAGTGCTGTGCTGGCCACTTCCTGCTCTCCTGCTGGGCTATCCTCAGTGGGAGGTTAGCTTCTCTGTGTCATTTTGTGGGTTCTATAGCTCCAAAGTTTGTTCAGAGTCACCTTTTACATGAATTGTGGGAGGTGGGAGCTGGAGCCCTCAGACATCCTGTTTCTACTCCGCCATCTTGATTCTACCCCCAAGGATGCAGAATTTTGAAATGGGTGGTGTACCTCTCTTCATTTTACTTTAATTCACTGTCTGTCTGTTAATAGAAATGTACCCAAATTCTTTGTTTGCTTCTGCTACTGTACTCATTTAAAGCTGTAAAAATTACTACTAAAACTTTTTGGGACTGCATGAAGCACGCTAATTCAGTCTGGTTGGGGAAAAAGTGCTCATAGAGCAGATCAAGCCTGATTTATACTGCTTGGAACTTTTCCAGAACCTTATTCTCTTGGTCTTTGAGGACTGGAAGTTGAAGGTAGCTAAGATGGCTGCTGTGGAGAAAAGTTAAGAGAGCTTTTGATGCTACTTTTGAAGTGTAGGACTTCATCCTAGGCCACTGCATTTAGAGGATATTAGCACTCTTTTTTTTTTTTAAAGCATTCTTTTAATTGTATAGAAGTAGCCAAGCGTTGCATTATTTCTGGTTGTATTTCCCTGCTTTGTTTTCTTTTGTTTTTTGACTGACTCTGTACTTTCTTTTGTACCCAGAATTTCAGATGAGAATGTTCTCTCTACAATTTAGCATCTACTAGGCAATAATTAGTTTTAGATAGTTGCCTGGGGCCCTTAAGAGTTAAGCACTTGGGGGCGGCCAGGTAGCACAGAGAGTAAGAGCACTGGCTCCAGTGTCAGGAAGACCTGGAGATCTAATCCTGGGCTCAGACACTCAGCACCACACCCAGAAACACCTGGCCATGTAACCTTGAGCAAGTTACTTAACCCCAATTGCTTAGGGGCGGCCAGGTAGCTCAGAGAGTAAGAGCACTGGCTCCAGTGTTGGGATGACCTGGAGATCTAATTCTGGGCTCAGACACTCAGCACCACACCCAGAAATAACTGGCCCTGTAACCTTGAGCAAGTTACTTTAACCCTGATTGCTTAAAAAAAAAAGAGTTAAGCACTTGCCCAGTGTCACAAAGTTCCTATGTGCCATAGGTGGGACTTGAACCTAGTTCTTGTTGGTTTCAAGGTTGTATATAAATTATAGAATCACAGATTTGACAGCCAAAATATCCATATTATGTATATAATATAGATATTATATTATTGTTGTTTATATTATTATTGTTTATCATTTAGCAATAAAAGTTTTTTACTGGGTGGTGTACTCCTCCCCCAGAAGCTATCTGCCTTAGGTGAGCTCCTCTCCAGCCTAACTCTAACTCTTTTACCCCACTGAAGTGGTAGCCTTTCCAACAGTGGTTTCAGTTTTGCTTCAGTGTCTCTGACCATACAGATTGGTATCCCAGACTTTTTCTCTGTGACCTAACGCCTTGCATCCTCAAACTGTTATCTCCTAAAAAATTGATTTGACATCATGTTTTGTATTGCTCCATTCAGGGAACAAAATATATAGTTAAAGGTTTACTTAGAGAGAGATGGAAATCAGTGAGTACATTTAAAGGTTTAGAACTTGAAGTAGTTTTTTTCTTTTTTTTAAGTAGAGGAGATATCTGATTTTGCATTGTAGCCAGCAACTTAACTGGTATCAAAACTCCTGAGGGTTGAATTTCACTCAGATTTATACTTACAGGTATAATAAGATTGTTTCTATTCCTGAGCATGATATCTGAATTGCTATCAATATTTATGCCTTATATGCAAAGCCTATTCATTGACGAAGTGCAATTCAGCATGGTTTGCCATGATACAATTTCTGAGGAATTGCTACCTTAACTTGATGGAGGTTTGATATTTGGAGGTTGATTTTTTTTAACTTCCCTAGTACTAGTGATTGAACAAATAAACAATTAGTGTATTTTACTGACTAATCTCTTTGAATTATGGCATAATGTCATGTTGCCAGTTCCTGGTTCAGATTGGTTAAACCAATTATTCTTTCATTGTCCATCTTTGATTAAGTTAGTAGTTTACTTAGTTGCCAGGTCAGTTTCTCCATTACTTTTATAGTTTGGTAAAATGGATTATTAGGTAAGAAAAAATGATCAATTTTGCTTTTTGAAACTGATTATCAACTTTGTGTTTAAATATAATATCCCTTGAAATACCATTACACTGGGCCAATATTTATCTTTAGTTTATCTTAGAGCAATAATATATTTGCAGCACAGGTTGTCCCATAGTTAATATGTTCAAAATTCAATTTATTTATTTATCTTTTCTCTCATATACTGGCCCGGCAGTTGCCTCTGAGTCACCAGGTTTGATAGACTTCCACTTAAGCAGTATTTTTCCATGTCCAGTTCTAAAAGTTCACTCAGATAACAGGGGTTCTGTTTCCACATATGTACATAATTTCCTGCTTTTGAAAATTTGAGCCTATATGTTGGACTCTCTCTCTCTTTCTGTGTGTGTGTGTGTGTGTGTGTGTGTGTGTGTATCTGTCTGTTTCTGCCCCTCTCTCCTGTAATATTACCTGGAGGGGAGTTATTTGAGTTATGGGACCCTTCCTGTTGCTCACCTAAAACAGGACCTGGAATATATTTTAAAATATTTTTAATCGATACCTTTTTTTTTTTTAAAGCAATTGGGGTTAAGTAACTTGCTCAAGGTTACACGGCCAGTTATTTCTGGGTGTGGTGCTGAGTATCTGAGCCCAGATTTGATCCCCAGGTCATCCCTACACTGGAGCCCGTGCTCTTACTTGCTGAGCCACCTGGCCGCCCCTAAGCAATTGGGGTTAAGTAACTTGCTCAAGGTTATACGGCCAGGTGTTTCTGGGTAGGTGCTAAGTGTCTGAGCCTGGATTCGATCCCCAGGTCATCCCAACACTGGAGCCAATGCTCTTACTCGCTCTGCTACCTGGCCGCCCCAGTCGATACCTTTTTTTAAAAAATTCAGTCTCCATTTCTAAATACATACTTCCCCCAAACCAATGAAGCATCCTTTGTTACAAAGAAGAAAAAATTAAAAAAAAGCAATTCAGCAAAACAAACCAACACATTTATCAAATCTGAAAGTATATACAATATTTCACATCTAATATGTCCTACTTCACCAAAGAAGGAAAGAAGATGCATTTTCTCAACTCTTATCCAGGGTCAAGTTTCTTGGTCATTTTAATTACACAGCATTCAGTTTCCTTTTTTGTTCTTTCCATTTATATTGTTATTGTAATTGAATGAATTGGTTTCCTGGAATATCCCTTGAAATACCATTACACTGGGCCAATATTTATCTTTAGTTTATTGTAGAGCAACAGTATATTTGCAGCACAGGTATTTCCATAGTTAATATGTTCAAAATTCAATTCATTATCATTTCTTACAAACCCTCCTCTTTCTTAATTTGCCTGCCAAGGTCACTACCATCTTCCCAGTGACCCAGGCTCACAACTTACATGTCACCTTCAACTTCTCACTCTTTTATGCCCCCCCCACCCCGTATTCATTCAGTTGCCAAGTTCTCTTGTTTCTACTTCCACAACATCTCTCCTTTAACTCTTACCTTAAAGGAGGTCCTCATCACCTCACATTTGGATTATTGGAATACCTTTCCTTCTTGTCTTCTTTCCTCAAGTCCTCCTGATTCCAGTCCTTCTCAATTCAGGTATCAAATTAATTTTACTAATGTATATAAAGTCATTATCTCCCTCATCCAGTAATTCTAGTTTCTCTCTATTACTTCAAGGATTACATATAAACTCCTCTGTTTGGCTTTTATAACCTGACCCTTTCCTAATTTTCCAATCTTCTTACAATTTACTCCTTTCCATATACTCTGTGATCCAATGACACTGGCCTTCTTGCTGTTCCTTGCACACATGAACATCCATTTCCTGAATCAGTGCATTTTCACTGTCTGTCCCCCTTGCCTATAATTCGCTCCCTCCTTATCTCCATCTTTAGATACTAGCTAAAGTTCTACCTTCTGCAAAGTCTTTCTTGATCCCACCTTAATTCTAGTGTCTTTCCTCTAAGATTAGCTTCTTAGAGGAAATATATATATGTGTGTGTATATGTATACATGGATATACATATATATTATCGCTTATGTAGTTTTTTTAATTCCACCTCCCCAATTAAACAGAGAGCTTCTTGAGAGAAGGAACTATGCTTCCCCCCACTCCTCCTTTCTTTGTATCTCCAGAGCTTGACACACTGTGTGGCACATAGTAGACAATTAATGCTTGTTTTACATTATGATAGAAGGATTAAGACATCATGGCTTAACTATGTCGAAAATAAATTGACTCTCAAATAAAAGTTTGTTTTCTTGTATCCATTCATGCTTGTCACTTGTTACAGAATAAATATTTCAGATTAAATTCGGCATTGTTGGTAAGAGGATACGCCTATTTTGATGGCCTAAAGATTTCATATTATCAAGACTACCCTTAGTCACATATTTCTGATGTATACACAATGACAAATATTACACACAATGACAAATATTAATCTAATATTTTTTCAAGAGATTGACCAAAATAAGCAGTAATTCTGTAACACAAAAACAGTCTTCATAAATCAGTCTAATGGTCCTGTGAAATGATCCATTGTTTTTCCTTAGTATCAGAGAATAGCCTTCATTTGCCAGGTACAGGCTGACTACTGGGCAAGAGAGTATGTCTTGCATAATAAGTTTCTTTTTTAAGCTTTTTTTTTCTTTTATTTTGAAGCAATCGGGGTTAAGTAACTTGCTCAAGGTTACATGGCCAGTTATTTCTGGGTGTGGTGCTGAGTATCTGAGCCTGGGATTTGATCTCCAGGTCATCCCAACACTGGAGCCGGTGCTCTTACTTGCTGAGCCACCTGGCCGCCCCCTTTTTAAGCTTTTTTAGAATTTGTTTTCAGTTTCAAATTCTCCCTCACTCCATCCATTTCCCCACCCATTGAGAAGGCAATATGTGATACCCTTTGCAGATATATAGTTATGTGAAACATATTTCCACATTAGCCATATTGCAGAAAAAAAGAGGGAATCATCAGGGCAAACCGTACAAGGCAGTGCATTAAAAATACAGAAAAAAGAGGCTAGAGAATTATGAATCATGAATCAGAGAATGAGAGTCTAGAGAAGACAGAAAGAGACAATGGATAGTAATAGAAATTCTCATCATATACTTACAAAGTAATTTTTTTGGACCCAAGTACAAGACTTTACATGTATCCCATTTTTATTTCATCTTGTAGATTCATCCCAGTGTTCTAGTCTGTCAAGGTCCATTTAGATATAGATTCTTTCTTCCATCATATTAACTATTCCTCCCATTTTTGTGTCACGTGCAAATTTGATGAACCTCACTCTTAGAATGATGCCAATACTTACAGGTATTGCCAGAGAGGATGCTACCCCAAGGTCGGTACCCCCACTATATCCCTGACAATGAAGCCTACCACTGATTATATCTTTTTCTAGTTACCTTTTTTCCATTTACCTCAAAAACTTCTCCCTGGGTTTATGCCCTTCTACTTTCCCTGGTGTCAGTTACCTCCAGAAGTTATAACATGCTCCACCCCCAAACCCCTCCCTATGTAGGACAAGTGGATTTTTCAAGCACTGAATCCCCCAGACCACATTGAATGTAAGGTTCTCACCTCCCTCAGCAGAACATTTCACTCACAGGAACATTCATAAGTAGAGCCCCCTCCTATCACCAAAGTAGAGTCTCTTTCCTTTCTCTACCTTTTCTGTCCTTCTGTCTCTCCTCCTTACCCACTCTCCTGTAGCCTCTTTCCTTTCTGGGACCACAAGGATGATCTGCCCATTGCTAGTCCTTGATTTGACCTTGGAGCATCACTTACTCCTCTCCATCTTCCTTCTTCCCTCCTCCCTTTCATGTACCCTCCTGTGTTATAATGTAGTCCCCCATTGATCCACCTATGCCCCAGGCCTGCCTTTTTACTGTTACATCCACCAGACTTCTTCACCTTGTCTCCTTGTGTGCATTAGATAGAAGTCTCTATTCCTCATTCTCTGACACTTCAGAGATTTAGAGTGTTGGTGCTAAGAGGTTGTCCACCATGGTGTCTATTGAAGACCCTAGCAAATTTAATGCCTTAAATTTCTCTTTGCTTTCTCTTTGATCCTTGAAAGTAACAAAATTTGGAAAAGATCACAGTTTCTTTATCCTCTATTTGGATGTAGGTATGTGACTATAACTCAGACATTTCAGGTCATTCAAACTTAAAAAAAATATATTTCTAAGTTTTCTCTTTTCTCCTACATTTGCATTTCCAAAATTCTACCTAATTCTCATTTTCATAACTGCAATGTTTGGATGTTATTGATTTCTTTTAAAGTTCCTTTTATTCACTGTAGAATTTTGTTCAATTTTGCACAATAAATAATTCTTTGTTTTAGGAGTTTAAAATTTCCTTTTTGTTGTATTGTACCCCAAGATTTCCTTCCCTTTCTAAGACTTGTTGTGTAACCTTGTGAGATCTTGATTGAGGGTTCTTGATTCTTGAAGTTTTTTTTTTTCTTGGATGCTTGATGTATTTTTTTTTTTAATGAACTGGAGTCTCTGGGGTTTGAAATTTCTTTCAGGGGTTGAGTGAATTCTGAGAATTTTTACTTTGACCTCTCTGGTTCTAGTAGATATGGACAGTTTTATTTTATGATTTCTTGATTATATAGTATCAGGTTTTTTTAGTAATATTTTCAAGGGGCCTAATGATTCTTAAATAATTATTTCCCCTGGTTAGTTGTTTTGATAGGAAGACTTTTGAGAGTCCCTTGGTCAGCAAGGGGATCAAATCAATCAATACTTAAGGAAATTATTTCAGACTATTCCCTGGAAGGTCAAATAATGAAGCTGAAGCTTAAATATTTTGGCCAAATAATGAGAAGACAGGACTCACTGGAAAAGACCCTGATGTTGAGAAAGATTTAAGGCAAAAGGAAAAGAGGACAGCAGAGTATGACATAGATAGATAGTGTCTTAGAAGCAATGAACATGAACTTGGACAGACTTTGAAGATAGTGGAGGATAAAAAGGCCTAGACTGCCATGAGTCCATGGGGTAATGAAGAATTGTATATGACTAAACAACAACAACCTCATATTCCCTTTTCAATCTTTTGATTTCCTTCTAGTGTACCTTGTTGTATAATTGAATACTTGAGTTTTGTTTACTCTATTCTGTTTTTCAGTATGTGAGTTTTTGTAAGCTTTCCAACTTTGCTTTTAAGCTGTTTATTCTCTTTCCAAGTTTTTCCTTAAGATCTCCAATTTCATTTGTTAATTACTTATTTTTATAAATCTTTATTCATTATTGGAGTCATGGTGGTCATTCCATCCTTTCTCATCCCCACCCTCCTCTCCCCCAAGGTTCTACCTGAAATTATGGTGTAGTTATTTTCTCTTTTTGGAATTTTATTCCAGATTTTTTTTAACCTCATATTTCTTCATTTTATTACGAGTTTCTTCTGTTTGTTTATGTTTTCAGAGTCTCTACTGGAAAGACTCTCTGAGTGGAACCAAACAGAAAATCACTCTTCCATATGGCAAGCCTTCAAATTCTTAAGGTAGTTGTCATATCCAAACCTAGACCCTCCCTTTCTCGTCTTCCAAATTTTTTCTTCTTTGACTAAATCTTCTCTTACATCCTATGGCTTGGTTTCTAGTCCCTTAATCATCTTAATAACAGACTTCTGATGTTCTCTAGTTTTTCCATGTCCAGATTGTCAATGAATTCTCTTTTAGGTTTTACCACTAACTAGCTATACACTTTAGGCATGTCATTTTACCTGTGCAGGTTTTCATTTCTATATCTATAAAATGATAGGGAAACGGTAGCTGAGATATAGGTGTCAAACATGAAGTCCATGTAGCCCACAACACTCCTTAATGTTACCAGAACTGGATTGAAATGTAATTGGGAGGGGCAGCCAGGTGGTGCAGTGAGTAAGAGCATGGGCCCTGGAGTCGGGAGACCCGGATTGGTTCCTCCCTCAGATACTTAACACCCACACAAAATAACTGGCCATGTAACCTTGAACAAGTTACTTAACCCTTGTTGCTTAAAAAAATGTAATTGGGAAATATATAACAAAATAAATAAAAATATTATGGAATATAGGCAATGTTAATATGTGGTTTTCTAAGTCAATATGGAATCCATAGGGATTATCATGTATGGTTTAGTGGTCCTTGTTTCCAAACATTTCAATTTGATACTGCTGGTCTAAATGATCTCTAAGCTCATTTCTAGCTCTCACATTTTATGGTTCTATCCTCATTTATTATAATTTTCCCAGAGCACAGAATCTATGGCTGATATTTTTCAGTCTCTATAGGATCATCCTAGATCTAGAGTTAGTAGAGACTTGGAGTGGGGGGAGGGGGTCGGCTCCTAGTTCAATCCCCTCATTTAAAAAAATGAGGAAAATAATTTATTAGATGACTTCTCAAGATCTCACAGGTCAACAAATTAGTAAGTGGCAGAGCCAAAATTTGATCCTAGGGAATAGATCCCTAAGGCAGAATCACAGAATTAGAGTTGAAAGTGACCTTAGCAGACACATCTAGTCCAGTTCATACCTAAAAAGGAATCCCCACTATTTCATATCCAACAGTTTGCTATCTAGCCTCTGCTTGAAGACTTCCAAGGAGAGAAACTGATCACTTATTTGGGCATCACATTCCACATTTGAACAGCTTTGTCAGGAAATGTATCCTGACATCAAGCATGATCTGCAAATTCTACTCATTGCTCCTGGTTCTGCCCCCTGGGGCTGAATAGAACAAATCTGGCTCCTCCTCCACATGGCAACCTTTCCAATACTTGACTATCAGTACCATGACTGCCCAGAGCCTTCTCTTCTCCAGCCTACACATTCCCATTTCCTTCAACTGATCTTCATGTGACATGGACTCTAGGCCTTTTGTTACTTTGGTTCCCCTCCTCTGGACACTCTCTACCTTATCACTGTCCTTTCTTAACTGTGCACCCAGGATTAAATGCAATATTCCAATTGAAGTCTTGATAGGGGCAAACTATAATTGTACCTGTTCCTGGAAGCTCCTGGAACTCCTCTTAGTGCAGTTTAAGATTACATAGATTTTCTGGTTGCCATATTATACCACTGACTCACATTGAGTTTGAAGTCCACTGAAATCCCTAGACCTTTTTCAGAACAATAGTTTATCCATGCCTCCCTTATGAAGTCTTTTTTTTTTACCCCAAGTACAAGACTTTACATGTATCCCTTGAATTTCATCTTATTAGATTCAGCCCAATGTTTTAGGCTGTCAAGATCCTTTTAGATCTGGATCCTATCTTCCACCATGTTAGCTTTTTCTCTCAGTTTTGTGTCACCTTTACATTTGATAAGCATAGCATCTTTCCTTTATCCCAGTATAGGATCCTGACACATAGTAGGTACTTAATAAATGCTTGTTGAATTGAATTAATCTCAAATATGTTGATTGCTCTTTTTATAGAAACTGGCTGTCTCTATGGGGCACAACCAGAATAAAACAGACTTGAGAAAAGAATTACCTGGGCATATACACATACCTATCTCTACCAGAATTGCTTCTGCTCTATGACTGCACATTTTCTAGCCTCATCAGTTCTCTTTGAGATGTTCCTTTGTCTCCACTAACTTGGCAGGGAGGTCCTGGGACTGAATGCTTCCCTTCCTCTTTCTCACTGGGAGGCGATTAAGGGTACTTGGAGTCACTTGAACTCACTATCTGGGGAGAGTGTCTTCACCACAATTGACAAAGAAAAAGCTAATGGTCTAAAGATGTAATTTACCTGCTTTATAATTTTTGCAGAGGGCTCAGCCCTCTGCCAACAGACAACAAAAAGCCAGTCATGGAGCTATTTGAGATTATGCTTCATTGGTCTGGAATATTTCCCCTAAAGCAAGTAATTACACTAGGTTCTTTATGCCACTTTCTCCTGGGTAACTTTTTACTCTGCTCTCATAATCTGAGTAGGGGTGTGTGTGTGTGTGTGTGTGTGTGTGTGTGTGTGTGTGTGTTGGAGAAAGAGGAGAATTTCTTATATTTCCTCCAAAGACCGTGCCTTTGGTATCAGTGTTAGCTCCCTTTTACATCTCCAGAATTAACCCTTCCTTGCTCTGCCCACTACAAGCAAGGGTATGTTTTTTTTTTTCTTGCTATAGAGTGATATAATTTCAGAATGCAAGTTATTCATATTGTAGATAAATTGAAAATCCTCCACTAAAATCTTCATATATAGGAGGTGATCCTAAACTTTCAAAGCCTAGCATATAACCTGCTTTGCTCCATAGAATGATGGATGGGGGTAGCGGGCATTACCTTGGGCCCAGTTCTCTGCAGACTCACCTAGGAAGGCACAGCTTCACTAGGACAACAACAAGGCAAATTGATGGTCAAGTGTCATACTAGGATTTTCCTATCAGCTCTGTTGTCTCTACAGGTAGACAAACTCTCTTCCTTTTGTGTGTGAGGAGGGCCTAAGCCTGATTGCCAGTAATGGAGATTATGGAACACTAGAAAAGGACAGTAGGTAATATCTGAGAAGAGACAAAACAATAGGATTTAGAACTGAAAGAGACTCTACAGAATCATCTCTTTTATTTTACAGATTGAAAAGCTACCAGAATACCAGAGAGGGAAAGTTACTTGTCTATGGTCTCACAGTAAATTAGTAGTAGTGGGTTCTGCCTGAATCGGAACCCAAATTTCCATTGTGCTTTCCATTGTATTACATTGTCCACATCATTGTTACCTCTATATGAATATATGTATATTTTAAATGTAATTAATATTTTATTATCCAACCCTTTCAAATATGATATCATTAATAGATCTCCACTTTTGTATTTAATATATCCTTTTCTCCTTTCAGCATCTCTTCTATCAGGTTTCAAAAAAGAAAATCCCATTCTTGATGAATTATGCCCCCCCTTCTCAATGCTAGCCCTCCAATAGCTTCTTTCTTTTATTTACAATTTCTCCAATCACCCTCCTCTTTTCCTCTATCTTTTCACTCTCCCATTATGCCTCGTCCAGACTCTTTTGCTCACTTTGATTGCCTCCCTGTTACTAGTTCTCTGCCATGCAGCCCCACTAGCCCCCATCCGCAGCCTGATTTCCCTGTCTACAACCTTCCTCAGTTTTCCCTGAATCATCACCTATTCCTCCTTTCCACAAAGAACTTGACTTCTCTGAATTGGAAATGCACAAGATCCAGGAATAAAAAGTTTCTAAGCCCTTATAAGAAAGCTGACTCAGACTTCAGAAGTACTTAGAACAAACAGTATAATCATGCTTTAAGGACAGCCAAAGTTCTCTAAGGCAGTGGTATCAAACTCAAATAGAATAGATTCCTGGGGCCCAAATTTGACTGTCCTAAGGGAAGCTTCCAGTTTTTTTTTTAAAGCAATTGGGGTTAAATAACTTGCTCAAGGTTACATGGCCAATTATTTTTGTGTGGGTGTTAAGTATCTGAGGCCAGAACTGATCCCGGGTCTCCCAACTCCGGGCTGGTGCTCTTACTCACTGGGCCACCTAGCCGCTCAAGCTTCCAGTTTTTGAAAGGAGAAAAGTACTCCAGATGCTTTGTTATGAATGCATTAGTTAGAGGATTCAGCACTCAATTGGATCTAGCTGAATAATATCTCTATATGCAACCAAATGAATGGGTTCAGTCTCAGCAGTGCTTTTGACATACCCAAAGGCACTCAGCACATAGTAGGTGCTTAATAAATATTTATTGATTGAGTGACTGACCTGCTCCAATTCTCTTAGATAATAACAGTAGAAAGTTACCAGCTGTAAGTACTTGATGTCCTTCTGTTTGGGTATAACCTGGGCAGTTTTGTCATAGCAGGTAAAAAGGGAAGAAACAACAGAAGGGTGATGACAGACAGTATGGTCACTTGTAGGGTACAAGCAGAAGAGTAGCCATCCAAAAGATTTACTCTACTGGCTTTGGGTGAATCTCTTGGCAAGACCAGCTCGTTCCTATTAGCACAGTCAGTGAACTAGGTCAGTTAAACTGTGAGAAGAGGAAGACAGCCCTAACTGTCAATAGCCTCAATGAGAAGATTGACCTTATTTCCACTTTGAGGCTGCTTGTGGACACTGGATAAAAAGCAGGGGAAGTCTGAGCCTCTGGTTGGCATTTCTGAGATGTGTAGTGTGGCTTGTGTTGGAATTACAGTCACTCATCTAGGACCCTTTTTGTTGTGTCCTGTAATCTGGGACACAGATGGAGCATGTAGTGGACTGGGTTCAGGGAAAGCAGGGAATAAGGTGGAGTTACTTGTTTCCCTTTCTCTAGGTTGTATGACTCTGTCTGGCTTTTGGTGTTGGTCATTGCTTTCCATAGCTGCTCCCAACCTGGAAATCCCTTGAGAAGGTATTTGAATATGTCTGGTGGTCTATATGGGTTTGCATAGAGGAATCCTAGCCATGGACTGCCAGACGAAGTTTTGAGGGATGGGACTTGGGGTTTATGGAATTATAAGGATAGGATTCTTTACTCTGCTTCCTTACCCTAAGGGCCCCAGAGTAATAGGGACTCCTAGTAATAGAGTGTCACAGAAGTATTTCAAAGGGACTAGGGACAAAGTGATGCTATTCAGGTATTCATAGGAATTGCAGGATCTAAAAACAACTTTTAAAAAACTATTGCTTTGCCACAGTTATCAAAATGAAGTGAGCAAAGATTTTTTATTATTCAGAATCCTGTGGGAAATGTGTGGGCTGGGGATGGATTCTGTGTCCCTTTTATGGTTATAAGAAAGGTCTAAGTGTCCCTCAAATTCCATTTTGCATTTCTAAACTCCATGGAGTCCTAAACAAAGAATAATAATTAAGGAGCCCAATTCTCATTATTTTCTACTATCCAACCCTGTACTGTTTTCAACTAGTGAATCTGACCTTGTTTCCTGTTTTTACTCATTTACCATACCCATGGGTGATTAATCATATGCTCATTTTCACATCTTCCTCATCTAAAGGTCAGGTGATGACATCATCTTGGTGTGAAGCAGTGTAATGATTTAATGCCAAAAGCATGATGAGCTACTGCATCTGACGCTCAACCATGTCTGTGTTCCTCAAGCAGATACTAATTTGATTTCTGGGAAAACAATTTCCTAAAGAGAGTTTGGGTGCTTGGGCCCTATCTTGGCATGTATCCTGGTTTCTGACAAAGGTCTCAAAGAGATGGAGCTGTTCAGATTTCCTGTTCCTGCATCCTCAGATGATCAAGGACAGAAATGAATTTTCAAGACTTCTCTGTTCACTCTACACTTCTTTCTCAGGACCCAGTAAAGTAAGGAGTGTAAGTGTTCCCATTTTACAATGAGAAAATGCAGATTCAGAGATATTAAATGACTTACCATGGGTCACACAACTATTAAGTTAAAAAGTCAGGATTCATACCCAGGTCTTCACATTCCAAGTAGATAATAAAAATCTAATTCAATTTATCTGGTTTATATCAATTTACCTAACACTTAATGGTAGTCAGAGACAATAATGAAGAAGAAATAAAGTAATAAAAAAAGATTAATACCTAAATTCAAGCATCTTATAGTCCAGTTTACAAGAACGTAGATTAAAAGTTGCAGTCATATGCATTTATAAATGTACAGACAATGAATTTTTTGTTGTTCAGTCATTTTCAGTTGTATCTGTCTCTTTGTGATCCCAATTTGGGGTTTTCTTGGCAAAATTAACTGGTTTACCATTTTCTTCTCCAGCTCATTTTACAGATGAGGAAACAAAGGCATTCTGGGGTAAGTGATTTGCCCAGGTCACACAGCTAGGAAGTGTCTGAGGCCAGATTTGAACTCAGGAAGATGAGTCTTCCTGACTCCAGGCCCAGCACTTTATCCACTGTGACACCTACCTGCCTCAGACAAAGAACAGTAATAAGCAAATGACAGTTGGATAGAGATTTTATGAATATATATAACTGCTGAAGCTATTCAGAGTTGGGGGGGCAGTGAGGGGAAGTTACAGTGAGGGGATTCTAAGAACACTTCATGAAGAGGGGAATTTCATATACTAGTCCCTTGCCAGGCAGCTCTTAAATGATCCTTATTGGGGTTTCCAGTTTCAGGTAACCCTAGTTATCTGCTAAAGATGTCTTTACCTTTTGTAACTCTTCTGTTATGAAAAGCAGTATCATTAATACTGGCATGAGCATAATCACAAAAATATCAGAGTGGGAAAAGGTATCTAGACAAGGTTTAATTTACATATGCAAAGTTCCCTTGTTGGTGACACTATTTTGGGTGCTGTATAGAGAAAATAGGTAAGACAGAAAAGACTAGTGTATAAATGCCCTTTGAAGGTTGGAAAGATCAGTGAGCAATCAAGAAATGGAAAGGTAACATTGCAAAGTGACTCTAAAGAGCAAAAATTCATTGGTTCTACTCATGATGTTTAATTTAGGATTTAGTATTGAAACATTACGGAGGAGGAGGACCGTACAGACTGGAATTTGGAGGTATGTGTACCTAGTAAATCCACAATAGTCCTAATTTCCAATACTCTGTCACATCTACATAAGTCTTTGAAATTTCCTAAAAATTTCATAATTTCAGCAAATAGTAACTGAATGAATAATGTGAGTAAGCTTGGTAATAAAAATATTCCTCACAAAAAAATTCAATCATAAAACAGGAAGAATCACAGGCTGAAAAAAATATTATAATGATTCATGAAGGAATGCTCATACTCCCCATAGCTTACGTACCTGATGTGAGTGAGCATAAGGTGTGTGTATGTATATGTGTGTGTTGGGGGTGGGGTTGACTTTATGGTCATCATGTTGAATAACTATGACATTTCTAATTGTGAAGAATGAGAACACTAACCAGGCTTTATAGGCCAATAAAAAAACTCAGAAAAATGTGGCCTGGTGTCCTGAGAATTGGTAGGGCCTGTCTGGCAAAAGCTGTTTTCATATTAGTTTTCCTTGGAGGTTTCAACCCCTGTCTCTCTATTGCCCATCTCTTCCATAGAATTGCCAGGGAGAGTTGGCAACTGTCATTACTACCCTAAATGTCCCTCTCTGGACACAGCTCCAATTGTCAGCTAGATGAATCCTCTGACTCTGGAGCTCAGTCAAATTTGTCATTCAGCACTCATCTAGAGCCAGTATCATCTGTGACACAGTAGATTTTAAGCTCATTGATTGCAAAGACTGACTTACATTTGTCTTTCTAGGTCTACTTTACTGCCTAGAGAGGAAGTATAGCACAGTGTGTAGAGAGTTAGCCTCAAATCCAGAAAGACCCACACTCAAGTCCCACCTTTGATACATACTGGCTATATCCATGGGCAAATTAATTAGTGCTCTAGTCAGCTTCAAAGACTATATTGTATGGTGGCCAGGTAGCACAACGAGTAAGAGCACCGACCCCAGTGTCGGGATGACCTGGGGATCGAATCTGGGCTCAGACACTTAGCACCCACCCAGAAACACCTGGTCATGTAACCTTGAGCAAGTTACTTAACCCCAATTGCTTAAAAAAAAAAAGACTAAGTTGTAATAAAGTTGTCAACTTCCACTGGTCAAAGGAGTAGGTCCTTAATAAATGATTTAATCATTACTTGAATATGTGCATAAATATGTACACATGTAAATATATGTGTGTTATATGATATACATGTATATATATTCATACACACGTATATATGATGCAAGGATGGTGAGGACAATTGGTTACAATGTTTCTCGTCATGAAACTAAAGAACACTATGCTTGAATGAACAGAAAAATCTGTGCAATTGTAGAAGGAAGGCAAAGTTTACTATCATAGCTATATCTATTAGTCTGGCACCTGAGACATGCAACACAACTCTACCCTTAAACCAAGTTGCGATTCATCATTGAATTTTTATTTAAGACAAATTCAGTTGAGTAGAAGTGGGGAGCCATTATTATAGGGGTATATTATTATAGGGGTATATAGGTTGCTAAAGGGGTACATATGTTACATTTTTGTGTTCTCTACACTTTGATAGTCCGAGAAAAAAAATGCTATAATTATCTCATACCCTAGTTTTGGCTCCATCCGTCCTTAGCATGGAGCCTAAGTTTTGGTTTGGAAAATCTTATCACCTTTGGTAGAGAAGTGGCCTCAGTGACATCCACTTGATCTAATAAATGCCTAGTATAGTACTTAAAGCAGTAGCAGAGTTAGGCCTCTTTTTTTTACAACGTGCAACCTCCAATGCTACTACTGCGACTGCTTCCATTTTACACATAGCTGATGTTAGAAGTCAGTGTCCTCTCTGGCCTTGGCTTTTGATTTTCCTCAGGGATGGTGTTGCTCTTGATGTTCACAACCCTGCTTCCATTCTCCTGATGAATCTTTTAGCCATAGAAAGGCCTGAGAACTGTAATAAGATCACCATCTGTGTTCACTGGTAAGACATTAGTGTGATTTCTCCAAAGGCTTCTAGACTTCATCCCATGACAACTCTGGCTTCCTACTGGGATTTTTTAAGGGGTGTGTTTCATATGATGACATGTTCTTGATGTGACTTTCACCTATGGAGTGCAAAAGGAGACATGAAATGAAGAAATTTTAAGGCTTGAAATTAAAATTAATCATTCTCAACCTGAAACCATAGTTTAAATCTTGATACCTTTGTCCTATACTGACTTAGTTTCTCATTGCTTCAGACAACTTTCTAGGGCAGTAAATTATAAGTGAATTGTTCATCTGTGTTGTGGGTGAAACTTTTCCAACAAATGAATTCCCATCATTGAAGAAATCATAGATCTAGATTCTTTCCCCATCCCTCAATGTACTAACTTGATTCATATGAAGAAAGCACTATATAAAAAAGGTTTATGATAATGAGTTCAGTTAATTAGTATAAAACTTTAAGAAAATGGCTAAATAATTTGCTTTAAATTTTAACTGAATCATTTAATCCAAAAATAAACAGTAAAGAGAATTTCAGTTAGTTAAAATAATCTCTTTGACTGCTTGACTTTTAACTAATTACTCCTTAGCAAATGAGGATTCTGATTCCATTGGATTATTTTTTAACTTTTCTTTTTTCAGTCAACAGGTACTTATTTTTCTCCTTCCTGACTCCTCCTGTTGGAGAAGAAAAAGATAAAAAACAAATCCCATATAATACACAATGAAACAAAACAAATTTCCACATGGATCACGTTTAAAAATTTATTAGTCTGGGCACCTGAGACATGCAGCACAATTCTACCCTTAAACCAAGTTGCGATTCATCATTGAATTTTTATTTAAGACAAATTCAATCGAGTAGAAGTGGGGAGCCATTATTATAGGGGTATATTATTATGGGGGTATGTAGGTTGCTAAAGGGGCACATATGTTAAATTTTTGTATTCTCTACACTTTGATAGTCTGAGAAAAAAAATGCTATAATTATCTCATACCCTAGTTTTGGCTCCATCCATCCTTAGCATGGAGCCTAAGTTTTGGTTTGGAAAATCTTATCACCTTTGCACAGTCTAGTTGGAGCAGGTTGGGGGTTAATTCAGATTCATGAACTCACCTGCTTATAAAGGCAAGAGTCCTTCCTTCTTCCAGCTTGTCTCAGTTTATCTATATCTAAGGTAAACTCCTAGACTAAAATAGGGCAAACAAAGCTTCCTTAACAGTCATATAGACTGAGTAATAAAGTTCATAACAGGGAGATATGCATAATAGATAAAAGGGACACTTAGAGCATGGCTGGAGAGAGCCAACTTCCTTCAGTTAATACTGGAACAAAAGTCACTGCTGCTACAGGTAAACAAAGTTTGTAGCCAGAGAGCCCTCTGAAAGAGGAAGGGAGAAGAACTCCTTGTTCCTGGAACAAGACATTCCATCTCTGCCTCTGGAATTTCTGTCTCCCATGCCTAGAATATTCTCTTTCCCCATCTCCACCTACTGGCTTCCCTAGTTTCCTTTAAGTCCCAACTAAAATCCCATCTTCTTATTAGGAAGGCTTTCCTAATACTTCTTAGTTTTACTGCCTTCTCTCTTTTTATAATTAATTTTAAAAATAATTTTATAATTCTTTATAATTTTAGAATAATTTTTATAATTGTTTGCCCCCCCCCCCCCGAATATATCCTGTTTGTACATATGTGTTTCCTTCTTGTCTCCACAGTCTTAGACTGTGACCTACTTGAGGTCAGGGACTGTCTTTTGATTCTTTTGGTATCACCAGCACTTTAGCATGCTTAACAAATGTTTATTGGCTGATAGAAGGACACAAGCAAGTACAATCTCTTTTATTCATAGTAACATGTAGTCAGTGCTTAGTACAAGTCCATAGTTCTAGGGATCCTTGATGTTTTCAAAGAAGTGATCATGAGGGGGGCTAGGTGGCACAGTGAATAGAGCACCAGCCCTGGAGTCAGGAGGACCTGAGTTCAAATCTGGCCTCAGACACTTGTCACACTTACCAGCTGTGTGACTTTGGGTAAGTCACTTAACCCCAACTGCCCTCCAAAAAGCAAAAAAAAAAAAAAAGAAGTGATCATGGAATCATAAAATGTTAGGGCTAGCAAAAAACTTGAAGATCAGAAAATCTGATCTTCATATTTTGCAACTGAAGAAATGGAAGCTCTGAGAGAGGAGTTCGTTTGTCCAAGATGTAGATGTCTAAAATTTCAATTCAGGTATCTATGAATTAGGATCACATGATCCCATGACCCTCATCTGCTCTCTGCAGACTTCTATTCATGTTGCTAAAGCATCCCTCTCAAAGCAGGAAAAGCCAATTACTGAATACCAGGACTGGGTCTAAGGATTGATAAGGCAGGGTAGAACATGGCAGTGGTACACAATAAGGAACACATCTTGATACCACTTTTTCAATAGGTTTAATATATAATCATGTATAGACTTCATGCTAGAAAATTCTATTCCCCTTAGCACATAGGTTTTTATTTGGGGATAAAGTCATATAGGAGAAAACATGGTGTAGTGGAAAGAAAGCTAGCTCTGGAATAAAAGGACCTGGGTTCAGATCCTACCCCTGAAGCTTGCCTCTGTGATCTTGGGCAAACCACTTAAACTCTTTACATCTCAATTTCCTATCTGTTAAAAAAATGATAAGATTGGTCTTGATACCCTGGGAAGTCCTTTCCATCACTAGATTTCCAACTCTTTGAAATTAGGACCCTGTGTTCTTGTCTCTCATCTATTAGTTATCCATGTGACCCTGAGCAAATGACCTTTCTTCTTTTAGTCTCAGTTTCATACATGCTAATCATAAAGCCTCAAGGCCTCCCACAGTAGACAGACACTCAGGGAATATTTGAGCTTTGTTCAGATGTTATCAACAGTGGTCCTAGAAAGGCCTTTGTTCTTAGTAAATGGATCAGTTAAAGGTCTGCTAAGCTGGGTCATTCTGTGAGGTGTGGGACCCAGAACATATTGTACTATATACATGCCCCCCCAAGTATAAAGATGAGATAAGGCTACTTGAAAAGGTAAAACCATAAAAGGATGTTCTGATTTAGGGGGGAGGGGAATGGAGTTGGGTTGTTGAAAATAGGAGTAGTAGTTACAGAATCATATAATTTCAGAATGGAAGGAACATTATAGGTCATTTAATTGTAAGTGTGAGGTTAAGGCTACCATATTTAGTGCCAAGTATTTTTACAGGTGAAAGAATTTTCTGATGGAATCAAACAATCAGAAACTGAGTGTGAACAGTACTTTTACACCTCCCTGAGTCAAGCTATTGTATTAGAGACTTGGTCATCCCTGTAGGAGTTTGTATAAAAGGGAGAAGCTATCTCAGAACTGAAAGAGCAAGAGATTCTGAGTGATTGGGCTGTAGAGCAAGCCAGCATGGAACAAATGGAGATGTGAGCTGTGACAGAGAATGGAAATACCAAAAGAGCATTATTCTATAGGCTTTCTCAGAGAAGAGTATCCAGGTTAGGAGAATGCCCAAGAAAAAGTTTACTCTTTCTCCTATATCCCTACTTGTCTATCCATAGACACTGTAGTAAAATCTTGTTTTGTTACCCCAAATTTTCCAGTAAACTGAATTTTGCCCCAAACACAAAGAGGTCAGGGATTAACTAGAGATATACTTACATGTAAGGTTGGGCAGAGAACCCATCTTCTACTAAAGGGAACAGGAATTTTTCCTAACTGGAAGGTTGGAGTGATTGCTAAATCACTAAGTCATCTAAGATAAATTCCTTTAAGCTGAAGAGAAGGGAACCAGGTAGACCTTCGTGACTATTATATTGCTCCACCTAGGTTTACAATCGTCTAATTATTGTCATAATTTGTAACATATGGAAACAATCAAATCATAAAGAAACTGTATCTGAGAGAAGAAAAGTGACTTGCCCAAAGTTAAGCAAGTTAGTAGCTGAACCAGGATCCTGGACTACTTTACTCATCAGTCCTTATCATATGGGGAAAAGGAGAATATAGGACAGTAAGAATTGTATGTATTTGAGTGTTAGGCATTTTTAAAATATCTGCTAGTATAGTCTGGGTTATCTCCTCTTTTATAAGCTGCTCCTCTTTTCTTTCTTACGCCACCCCATTACTCTCCTCATTTACTACTCTGCTTAGGGGAAAGGGTAATTCTCAGTATGGTAACAACGATTCTTTTCCTAAGGTATTAAGTCACTGAATACCACATTCACTTTTGTCTGGGGGCCACCATAGACCCATCCCATAGTTATCCTATGCCCACCCTAATGAGGTGAGGGGCTAGAAACCAATTGTGATCAGTCAAAATTACTCAGGACTGGGATTACCTGGATTTGGGATGATACACTCAGGATTATTCCATCCAAGAGATCCTGATGGAGTGGGAAAATCTTGGGAACACCATAAACTGAACATATCTCTTCCTCATTAAAATGTTAGGATGTGGCCATATTTCTTGTTTTCACCTGACCTGGTGATAATGTGTGATGGCATGTTCAGCTGAGGCTAGGGGAAAGGCAGGCTTTCCCAATTTTCTTCATTGCCCTCATTATGATGTAGAGCAGAGATTCTTCATTTGGAGCCCATGCCTCTCCCCCCGCCCCCCCAGGAATCTTTAAATAGATTTCAGGGAATCTGTGAACTATATAAATAGGAGGAAATTTACATTTTTGTACAATCATATTAAACATATTTCCACAGTAGTCATGTTGTGAAATAAGAATCAGCACAAAGGAGAAAAATCATGAGAAAGGAAAAAAAAAGAGAGAGAGAAAATAGTATGCTTCAATCTGCATTCAGACTCCATAGTTCTTTCTCTGGATGTGGATAGCATTTTCTATCATGATTTTTTTGGAATTGTCTTAGATCATTGTACTGCTGAAAAGAACTAAGTCTGTCAAACTTCATCATCACACAATATTGCTGTTGCTGTGCACAATGTTTTTCTGGTTCTGTTCACTTTACTCAGCATCAGTTCATATAAGTCTTTCCATGTTTTTCTGATATCCACTTGCTCATCATTTCCTATAGCACAATAGTATTCCATTACATTCATATACCACAACTTTCTCAGTCATTCTGCAATTGATGAGCATCCTCTCAATTTCCAATTCTTTGCCACCACAAAAAGAACTGCTATAAATATTTTTTGCATATATGGGTCCTTTTCTATTTTTTGTGATCTCTTTGGGATGTAGACCTAGAAGTGGTATTGCTGGGTCAAAGGGTATGCACATTTTTATAGCCCTTTGGGCATAGTTTCAAATTGCTCTCCAGAGTAGTTGAATCAGTTCACAACTGTATCGACAATGCATTAGTGTTCCAGTTTCCCCACATCTTCTCCAACATTTATCATTTTCCTTTTTTTTTTTTATCATATTAGCCAATCTGATAGATGTTAGGTGGTACCTCAGAGTTGTTTTAATTTTCATTTCTCCAATCAATAGTGATTTAGGGCATTTTTTCATATGACTGTATTTCTTCATCTGAAAACTTCTTGTTCATATCTTTTGACCATTTATCAATTGGGAAAATGACTTGTGTTCTTATAAATTTGACTCCTTTATATATTTTAGAAATGAGGCTTTTATCAGGAACACTGGCAGTAAAAATTATTTCCCAGCTTCCTGCTATGTCAGATTGCTTGCCATCTTGGAGAAGGGGGAAAGGAGGGAGGGAGAAAAAAATTGGAACTAAAAATCTTATAAAAGTGAACGTTGAAAACTATCTTTACATGTAATTTGAAAAAATAAAATACTTTTAAAGGAAAAAATTTACATTTTTATTGTCATTAACCTCTGGCATTAAGCATTCTTTTTTTTAGAAAATTCTGAATGTAGGCAACAGATCATTATTCTAAGAAAGGGCCTATAGACTTCACCAGCTTATCAGAGGTGTTCATGACACAAGAAAGGTTAAGAAAACTTGGTAGAATGGAAAGATCAATCAAGTCAGGAGAGTTGGGTTATAGATCCTGTTGGCTCTCTATCATACTCTATGCACATAACCTGTTGCAGCCAGGACAGATTTCATATCATGGAGACCAGGGAAACTTGCCAGAGCAGGCAGCACAGCAAAGTTCACAACAGTGGTCTTTGACCAGAAAAGTCAATAAATCAAAGAGAGGAAAGTTCATTACTGTATAAAGAGTGAGTATTTCAAAATTATTGATCAAGGAATGGATTAGGGTCTAGAAAATGTATAAAGTTAGCAAGCCTCAGAGTATACAGTGTTAGAAGATTTTGCTCACTCCTAGAGAGGGCTGGTGCACATATCTGTCCTGTTCAAACTCTTTTCTTTTCAAAACATTCTACTTTTATCTCCCACTATTCTCTTATGAGCCTTGCAGCCATATTTGTTATGGACACTCTCAGTTCCCTTATCTTTAAAGAGTATCAGGGGTTGGGGTGGAGTTGAAATAATGATAATGATTCTATCATTATAAAGATAATAATCACACATAATTATTTATGGCACTTTAAGATTTGCAAAGTTCTTTCTTCACAGCAAACCTGTAAGTGTGAGTATTGTCCCCATTTTACAGACAAGGAAACTGAGATGCAGAGAGGTTAAGTAATTTGCTTATGGTCATACAGCTAGTAGGTACTGGAGATGGGATTTGAACCCAGGTCTCATAAGTCTCAGTTCAGTGCTGTTTTCAGTAAACTCTCAGTGTAATTAAAATTTCGGGTATAGCACAATGCCAAAATGAGGTTCAAGTAAATGTTCACATATTATTCCTTAGAGGTTTACTTTTTTGGTAGCTCTTTTTCCTCAGGAAATTGCTGTCTTCACATTGAGTTTTGAGTGACAGAAATGATCACAGAACACACCGACAATTAACATTTCCTTCTTTCCACCTTGCTCTGTGACCTCTGCTCTTCTATCCAGCAGTAAAGTGAGAACAGTAATGCTGTGTCTACCCTACAGAGTGAGATTAACTTCCAGAGAAAGGCTGGAAAACTAGTAAATTCCAATCAGGAAACATGTTTCAGTCCTTTTCCCATTCCAGCTTCAGCTTGATCTCACTTTTGGAAAGTTACAAGTTGATGCAACTTTGACTTTTAAAAATTTTCCAGTTTTAAAATCTTTCCAAAGATCTTTGAAAAAAAAAAAGTGAAATCGGCATGTGCCTAAATACAGGTATCTAGATTAAACACAGCTCAGGACTAATGATTGACCCAGCTAATTGTCTCGGTAAATACACATATATGCATGAAAGTGTGTGTGCAATCAGTTGTGTGTTATGTATATGTGACAGACACACACATAGACAGAGAGACAAAAGAGAGACAGAGAGAATATCTTAAAACCACATATAAGAGTCACTACAAGGAAAGGAACTCAGTTTTTTCATCTGTAATATAAAGAAGTTAAAGGAAATTATTTCTAGAGTTCCTACTGTGAATTCACAACCTTATGATCTCAAGTTTCTTCCAACTCTAGCATTTTATAATAATAACAAATAATGATAAGATTATACATCAGAGAAGCTGGCTGTCTTTCATAGATTGACAGACAACTCATATTACAAACACAGATCTCAAATATCTTGGATAACTCAAAGAAGCAACATGGAAGAATGGATGGAGTATGAGACTTGGATTTAGTAAGGCCTAATTTCAATTCTTACCTCAGACCCTGCCTTTGTTACCCTGGGCAAGTCACTTTAACCTCTCTGAGCCTCAGTTTCCTCATCTCTGAAATCAAGGGATTAGACTCAGCCTTTCTAGTTCTAAATTAATGATTCTTTAAATTGTATTGGAATTAGACCTAATATAATTAAACCTAATAATATGATTATCATAGACCTAATCATTTCCCACAATCCCTCAGCATTAACATATAGCATTAATCTATAAAATGGTTAAGAATAAAATTTTAAATTGACATCTCCTTACCAAATATACATAATGACAAAACCATTTACAAAGAAAGTCTTTCAAAATATAAACCTAAAAGAAGAGATCAAAATGATGGAACAGAATGGGGTCTCCATGATCCCTGTTTTTATGCCTGCTATTAGAGTCACGCTGAGGATGAACTTATATGGTAGCTAATATTTATCTAACTACAAAACATTTTTTATCCACCTGTATAATAGCAAATACAATATTAAATATAGAAGAATGATGGGATAGTTATTTATCGTAAGAGACAATATTTACCTAAACCCTATTGCAAAAAATGAGGTGAATAAGGTAACAAGAGTAATGACAATATTCACTTAACTCCAACTGCCATCCAAAAAGAAAAAAAGAGCAATGATAATAATACTGCAAGGTTCTCTTTTTTTGTTGTTGTGGGTAATCCCTCTGGTAATGCAAATCACATCCCATCCCTTCCCTGCATAATTTATTAAATGATTTTCAAGAGTTTAAAAAATGAAAAAAAAATTATTTTGAACTCAACATGGTCACCAGCTTCCTTAAATTTTGCTTAGGTTTGTCTTCATACAACAAATAGACCATGTCACTAATGGAAGTCTTTCCAGCTTTGTAGAAGGTGCAAGAGGTTGCACTTCTTTGGCATAGATATTGACAGCCCAGAATCATCTCTGTACTACAATGAGTAATCAGAATAGAATTTACAATTCATTATTAGATAGCACTTTACAATAATGCTGTGAAGTAGATATTGCAAATATTATAACCTTTAAATAGAAAGTTCATGTTAGAACAGATTTGAATCCCACTTTTTTAACCTCAAGTTCTCTCTTTCTATGATTTTATGACTTAGAAATGAGCTATAGAAAAAAGAGAAAAACTGCATATGAGAATGACATTCATGACTTTTGGTTACTATTTTGACACACAGCCATGGTTATATAATGCACTCAGGTGGGGAAAGAATTTCTCTGGTAAAAGCACGAACTCTTCACTGTTGTACCAAGTATAGTTTGTGCACCTTTGAAGAGAGGACTGAATTACCACTGACTTGTCGTTCTTTCAAAACCCATTCACATGCATTAAGCAGTTATTTGGGGAGTTTTACATGCCTATAACACACTAAGGACACCCCTCCCATTCAATGATCTATATACTATATACTCAGTATACTAAAGGTACACAAAACAGGCACTTTGGAGAGATACTTTTCTTACAGTACAAAACAATGCTCATCTTAAACTTTCATGAGAATTTAATTCTCAATGTAATTTTCTTTAAATGGTAAGGAAGCTTAGTGGTCATGACTATACAACCTTTTGACTTTAGATGAGGAAATAGAGGTTTGAAGAAATCATACCTTCAGACTGCAAGACCAGTACCGATCCCTATATTCACCTGAGCCTACCCCTTTTGTACTTTCATGTTTAGGGCTTGTCATTAGTTTTTTGGATACTTTCATCATATTTCAGAATAATTGTTATCGTTGTTACCATTCAGAATAATTCTTACCTACCTTGTGACTGGATGGTGCTGACTCTGGGCTTTCACGGAAGCCAGTCTTCTTTCTTTGGCTACCCTCATGAAGGGTGCCTCAGTGAAGTTCTGGGTTTCTTCAGCATTTGTATCTATTTCTCTTCCCTCTACCCGGAAACTAGGATCCACTCCTGCTAAGACTTAAGACTATAAGTCCAATTTCTCAGGGCACACCTTGAGGCTGAATGAATACCAGAAGATCCAGAAGACCAAGCTGAAGGCAAGGAGTAGAGATCCTGTGTAGACCAAAAAGTCCCAGTAGTTCAGAGGGGCCAAGATCCCCAGCAGCAAAAGGATTAGCCCAGCAACATCGAACAGGACAGCTAGCAGAAGGATTGGGATACAGCGCCCAAGACTGCATCTTCCCCAGGGTCCCACCAGCAGCATTGCCTACAAACCTTACTCTGGTCTAGAAAGAGCACAACTGGCTGGGACTTGGTGGTGGCAATTTGCATGGGAGTATGACTGTTTCTCTTTCCCTCCCTGCCTCCCCGTCTCTCTCTGTGCCTGGAGATTAGGAATTAACATCTATGAGCCATAAGGAAGTACACAGGTGCTATGCACATCTTTAAGAGGAGTCAGACAAGAAGACTGGTTTTTTTTTTTAAACTGTTTCATGACTCTGGAATGATAGAAACAAATACCCAACTTTGAAGTCACACTGAATTGGATCTTTAGTTACTCAAATTAATAAGGAAGAAATGGAGTCAAGTTACATTTAATGTATATAAGAACAAATCACTCTGTGAGGTAAGCAAGGCAAGTATGAAAATGAGAAATCAGATTCCAAGGAATGTTTGTTGTTTTCAGGGGCTGTAAAAACTTTGAGAATGAGCTTCAGTTCCAGGAAGTCCTCTTGGATTTTGGAATAGTTAATAATGGTGACAATAATTCACATTTATATAACACATTATGCTTACAGAATACAGCCTTTTCATTAATTCATTGGATCATCACATCAACCTTGTGAGGCAAGTAGTACAAGTATTTTTTATTCCTCCCATTTTTAGATGAGGATACTGAAGGTCACACAGCTAATAAGTGTCAGATCCAGTTTTCAAATCCAGACTTGTCTCCAAGTACCCTGCACTACCTTTGAAAGAGTCAATATTGAAAAATGGTTAGCACAGTTACCTGGGAGTCAGACTATTCTGGGTTCTCTAATTTCTGTCTCAAATTCATTGTGTGACTGAATAAGAGACATCCTCTTTGGGCTTTAATTTTTCCATCTTCAAACATAGGGTTAATAATCTTTTTCTTCCTTTTTGACTGAGGGTGAAGATGAATAAATGATCACAGTGCATAATACATAGCCATCCAAGTTCAGTGAAATACATGACTATACAAAATATAGTTTGTACAGTCTGCCCTGAAATATATCCACGGACTCCATGGAATTAAGAAACCCTGGACTAGATAGATGATTTGCCAGGTCCTTCTCAATTCCAATAGTCTGTGACCTTATTTGCATTTTTTAGTTTGCTTTTCCTGATATTAGGATAGTACAGTGGAAATAAGAGTAGCTCTGGCATTTGAGGACAAAATTTAAAACCCTACTTTCACGACCTATGTGACATTAAGCCATTTAATGTCCCCAAGCCTCAGTTTTCTCCTGTTTCAAATGGTGTGGTTGGACTAGGTGTCCTCTGAGAGCTCTTCTAGCTCTAGGCCCATGATTTTATGATGATATTCTTTGTATTGACATATGAATATTCTCCTTAAATATGTTGATTTATGGCATAGTGAAGGTTTGTAGAAGAGATTGCCAAGAAGAGATTAACTCTGACAGTTGAATGGACAGATTAAAAGTCAGGCATTAAGAGTAGAAACAACAGTATATAGAAGATCATAGAAATTTGGAGCGAGAACATATCTTTTTTTTTTCTTTTTATTAATTTGTTTCCTTTTAGTTTACAGGATTCAATTCCACAATTCCTTGAATTTCACATTTTGTCCCCCTTCCCCCCATGGTGACTTATAGTCAAGTATAGGATCTGTAAATACTTTCACATTATACATTGGTCAGGTTATAAGGACGGATTGTACCAGCTGGAATGAAAAATGGTAAAGAGGACATAAAACCAAATAAGAGAACGAAAAAGATCAGGTATTTTGCTTCCACCTGGATATAAACTTAGTTCTTTCTCTGGATGCACATTTTGCTCTCCATCATGAGTCTTTTGGGATTGACTTATATCAGTGCATTGCTGAGAAGAGTACAGTTTATCAAAGTTGGTCATCACACATACGTTGTGTCTGTAATTGTGTACAAATTTCTCCTGGTTCTACTCTTTTCACTCAGCATCAGTTCTTTTAAGCCTCTCCAGGTAAATATGAAGACCGTCTGCTCCTCATTTCTTATAGCACAATAGTATTCCATAACATGCATATACCACAACTTGTTCAGCCATTCCCCAATTGATGGGCACCCCCTTAATTTCCAATTCTTTCCCACCACAAAAAGAGCTGCTATAAACATTTTTGTACACATGGGTCTTCCTCCCACTTCTATGATCTCTTTGGGATATAACCCTAGGAGTGGTATTGCTGGGTCAAAGGATATGAAAGTATTTATAGCCCTTTGGGCATAATTCCAGGTTCTCCAGAAAGGCCCAATTCGTTGAGTTCCCTTTTCTCTAATTTAATCACGTATGCACTCAGGGATATAAAACTTCCCCTAAGAACTGCCTTTAATGCATCCCGTAGATTTTGGTATGTTGTCTCATTATTATCATTCTCTTGAATGAAATTACTGATTGTTTCTATAATTTCTTGTTTGACCCACTCATTCTTTAGGATCAAATTGTTTAATTTCCAGTTAGTTTTTAGTCTGTCTTTCCCTGGCCCTTTATTGCATATAATTTTTATTGCATCATGATCTGAAAAGGATGCATTTAATATTTCTACCTTACGGCATAGAATTGTGAGGTTTTTATGCCCTAGAACATGGTCAATTTTTGAGTATGTGCCATGAACTGCTGAGAAGAAAGTATATTCCTTTTTATCCCTATTCAGTTTTCTCCAGAGATCTATCATACGTATCCTCTCTAAAATCCTGTTCACCTCCTTAACTTCTTTCTTGTTTATTTTGAGGTTGGATTTATCAGGTTCAGAGAGGGGGAGATTAAGGTCTCCCACTAGTATAGTTTTGCTATCTATTTCTTCCTCTAATTCCTTTACCTTCTCCTCTAGGAATTTGGATGTACACCACTTGGTGCATATATGTTAAGTAGTGATATTGCTTCATTCTCGATAGTGCCTTTTAACAGGATATAGTTTCCTTCCTTATCTCTTTTACTTTGGTCAATTTTTGCTTTTGCTTTATCTGAGATAAGGATTGCTACCCCTGCTTTTTTTACTTTAGCTGAGGCATGATATATTTTATTCCAACCTTTTACCTTTACCTTGTGTGTATCCCTCTGTTTCAGATGTGTTTTTTGTAAACAGCCTATTGTAGGATTATTATTTCTAATCCATTCTGCTATCCGTCTCCATTTTATGGGAGAGTTCATTCCATTCACATTTACAGTAATGATTGTTATCTGTTTCTTTCCCCCCATCCTATTCCTGCCCCTGTTAATGTTCATATTTTCCCTCCCTTCTCCCTTCCCCCCTTAATAGTTTTCCTTTTGACCACCGCCTCCCTCAGTGTTCCCTTTTCAGCCCCCCTCCCTTCTCCTACCCTTTCCCCTTACTACTTCTCTCCCTACAAACCACTCCCACGCCCCTTTTGTAACCCTTTCCCCCTCCTACTGCCTGTAGGATATTGTTATACTTAATGAAGTATGATATTTCTTCTTTGCATCAAGAGTGACAGGAACAAATCTCATCGAAGCTCCTCTTCCTCCCCTCTTTCTCTCTAAAATGATACTTTTTGCATTTCTTCTCCATAGAGTCCTATTCTTAACTGGTTGTTATTCCCTTCTTGTACCAGAACCAATGAGGGAAAAGCTCATATGCTTCCCAACTTCCTCCCTTTTTTTCCTCTGCTATACAGTTTTTATGCCTCTTTGAGTGGCATAATTTACCCTTTTCCACTTCAACCATTCCCTTTCTTCCATTGCAGTCCCTTTGTAGCCCTAACAAGATTTTTTTTTAATCATCATTTTGTGTATTTTATAGTCATACCCTCTACTTGTCTATAACCAGTTTGCTCTTATCAAATAGCAGGGTGTGTGTGTGTTCTCCTTGTTTACCTTTCTAAGTCACTGTTGCATCTCGTAATTGGAGGTTGAATTTTCCATTGAGTTCTGGCTTTTTTATCAAGAAGGTCTGGAACTCTGTTATATCATTGAATGACCATCTCTTTGCCTGGAAGAATATGCTCAGTCTCGCTGGGTATGTGATCCTTGGTTGTAACCCGAGCTCTTTTGCCTTCCGGAAAATTGTATTCCACTGCCTCCGATCTTTCAGTGTAGAGGCTGCCAAATCCTGTGCAATCCTCACTGTGGACCCTCGATATTTGAATTGTTTCTTTCTGGCCACTTGAAGTATTTTCTCTTTGATCTGGTGGTTCTGGAGTTTGGCCACAACATTTCGAGGACTTTTCAGTTTGGGATCTCTTACAGCAGGTGTCCGGTGGATTCTCTCGATTTCTATTTTACCCTCAGGTTCTAGTATCTCAGTGCAGTTTTCCTTAACGAGCTCTTGGAGAATGTTGTCCAGGCTCATTTTTTCATCATAATTTTCTGGTAGGCCCATGATTCTCAGATTATCTCTCCTGGATCTGTTTTCCAGGTCAGTTATTTTTTCTTTGAGGTATTTTACCTCTTTTTCTAATTTTTCATTCTTGTTGTTTTGCTTGGCTAATTCGGTTCCTCATAGAGTTATTTGTTTCCATTTGGTTAATCCCGGTTTTTAGCAAATCATTTTCCTTGGTTAATTTTTGAAGCTCCTTTTCCATATCATATACTTTTCTTTTTAGAGAGATGTTTTCCTTGTTATAATGTTTTTCTAATTCTGCTATTTTCGTTTTGAGATAATTATTCATTTTGTTTTCTATCTTTCTCATTTTGTTTTCAAAGTTCCTTTTGATCTCATCTAGGAGAGCCTTCTGTGCTTGGGACCCATTCCCTGTTGAAGTTTCAGCTTTGGGTGTGGAGTCCACATTGTCTCCCTCTGAGGTTGGTTCCTCCCTCTGAGGATAGTAGGACTCCAGAGTCTTTTTCTTTGTAGTCTGTTTTCTACCCATTTTGAGGCAGGGTCCTAGCCACGCCCGTTCCTCTAGGATCCCAAGCATTTACTGTAGAGGGTTTTGCCCTGGGGCAAGAGTTACTATGTTTTCAGGGTCAGAGGGGGGGTTTGGAGCAAGTGAGGTTCACTCTGTCATCCTAGTCTTTGGAGGTCCTGAAAGGGGCTTTTTAAAAAAATTTCTGGGCTATGAAGTGGTAGCCCCAGGAGTGTTTGCTGTCCAGGACAGGGGCCCCTGTATTTGCTTCTTACCTTGCTCTTTCCAGTCCCAGCCCTTTGGTGATAGGCCTGGTAGTGGACCTTGTGGTTGGTGGGAAGACTTGCCCTCCGAGTTGATCAGGCCCCTTCCCGGCCTGGGTCTGCTGCGCCGAGAACATATCTTAAAGAACAACTAGTTCAATACCCTTAGAAAGAACCTGGGGTTAAGTGAAATGAAGGGCTTGCCCAAGGGCGCACACAAAGTAATTTCTTGCTCAGGAGGGAAGAGGAAGACATGAATAAGTCAAGAAGTTGGACAGTATTCTGTATCAATAAATCAATAAACATTAATTAAACACGTACTATATGCCAGGCACTGTGCTAAATGTTGGGGATACAATCAGAGGCAAAAGATAGTCCCTGCCCTCAAGGAGCTTACAATCTAATGGGAAATACAACATACAAGCAAATATTTACAAAGCTAGCAATTTATAGGATGCATAGGAAATAATTAAGAGAGGGAATACACTAGAATTAAAAGGAGTTTGGAAGGCTTCCTGTAGAAGAAGATTTTAATTGTAATTTAAAGGAAACCAAGGAGGTCAGTAATCAAAGTGGAAGAGAGAGAGCATTCCAGGCATGGGAGACAAAGAAAATGCTCAGAGGTTAGAAACAGAATTGTCTTGTTCCTGGAATGACTTGAAGGTCAGTGTCACTGAATTGAAGAGTACTTGTTGGGAGTAAAGTGTAAGATGACTGAAGAGATAACCAGGGGACAGGTTACAAAGGGCTTTGAAAGCCAAAGAAAGGATTTAATATTTGATTTTGTAGGTAATGGGAAGCCACTGTAGTTCCCTGTGCTTTGGGAAGATCAATTTGGCATCTGAGTAGAGGATGGACTAGAGGTGGGAGAGAGTTAAAGCAGGTACCAACAGAACGCTATTAACTTGTTAAAGTCCAGATGTGAGGTGATGGCCACTTGTATAGTTGTCAGAGAAGGGAAGGGGGTGCATAGGAGAGACTTGTGAGGGGAGAAACAACAGGACTTGACAACTGGTTGGATGCAGGAGATGAAAGAGAGTGAAGAGTCAAGGATGAGGTCTAGGTTGTGAGCCTGGGTGACTGGGGGCAGAGTTTGGAGGGAAAGATAAATGAGTTCAGTTTTGGACATGTTGAGTTTAAGATTTCTATAGGACACCCAGGTTAAGATATCCACTAGACAGCTGGAGATATGAGACTAGAGGTCAAGAGAGAGGTTAGGGCTGGACAAATGAATATGAGAATCATTTGCATAGATATGACAATTGATTATTATAGAGAGATGATGGTTAATTCAGGCAATCAATAATCACGTTAAGCTTTAGGGATAGTGTTAGGCACTAGGGATGCAAAGAAAAAAAAGGGAAAAAAGTCCCTGTTTTATCATTTAACTTTTTACTACAAAAAACTTTTATTAAATGTCCCCTGGCCCCACAGACCTGTGCTAGATAGATGTTAGAGGAAGTTACAGAGTTTAGATGAAAAATATTTTTACCTCATGAGGTTGATTGTTTAGAAGGGGGATAATACAAATACAGGTAAGTAAAATATATAACAATAATACATGATAAATGCATTAGGAAGGTACAAACAAAGTACTCTGTGAAGTCTGAGGGGAAAGGTCATGGGAGGTATCTTGAGTTCTGAGATATTGATGGGTTCCAGTGTTTTTCCAACACTAGTTTTACCTAATCTGCTCGTGGCTGAAGGTTCAGTTGTTTTCTGTTTTGTAAGGGCTCCCTAGCATTAAGATTAGCCTCAGGACATACAACTCTGGTATAGCAAATCAAGATAAAGGAGATTTATGACCAGGGAAGCAGCCAGAGGAGAAGCTGGCTCTGCTAGCTGCCTATAAAGACTAAACAGAAACAAACGCACATATTTAGTTTAAATATGTATTTCTTAGTTTATATTGATATGCATATAAAAATACAAATATGATTTGCATGTATTCTATTTATAAGTACATATAAATAGAGGTATTTCATTTATAAATTCACATATAGGAGATACACTATTAACCTGAAACCTCTCAATGTCAGGCTCAACATCTCCGAAGACACAACTCTTTATCTTTCCCCCCAAACTCATCCCTCCTTCTAACTTCCCTATTTCTGACAAAGACACCTCCATTCTTCTAATGATCCAGCTTCCCAAATACAGGACCTTCCTGAATTATTCCTCTTTCCCTATATTTGATCATTTACCAAATTTTCTTGATTCTACCACTGCAACTTCTCTTTTCCATCACCTTCTCTCCATTATACAACCACCACCTTAGCTGTTTTCCCTCTCACTTGCACTATGAATGGATGAAAAAACATCTATTAATAATTTACTATGTGTCAGATACTGTGCTAAGCTTGAAGTTTCAAATACAAAGGAGACAATCTCTGTCCTTAAGGAATTTTTGGTCTAGTGAGTACCCCGTAACAACCATAATAAGGGAGATGTGACTAAGGAAGGGTGTTTTGATCTGAGAAGTCACAGTAATGATGAATGGAGCTAGAGGGCAGCAAATTTACATTCTCCTTTCAGAAGAGAATAAGATTTTAATAGGTAAGATATAGAAGTATAGCAGGAAGATAGGTGGGAAAAAGGACATTCATGGGTCTGAGGTAGCTGCATTTAATGGACTCGTTGATCAGGAGAACACAGCCCTAGGCAGGAGTTTGAATTTCTCCAGGGCATGGTCCCTGAAAGTTCTCTTGAGATAGTGCAAGAACATCAATAATAGGGCATAGGAGCATGGCAGGTAGATGCCCTATTGCCTCTGGGAGAAAATAAAACACCTCTGTTTGGCATTTAAAGTTCTTTAAAATATGGCTCCAGCCTGTATCTTTCCACATTCATTGCACATTTCTCTCCCCAATATATGGTCTAGCCAAACTCTATACACATTTCCCATTTCTGTGTCTTTTCTTAGGCTTTTCTCTTCAACTCAACCTGTTGGAATCCTAAGCTCTCATCAAGACTCAGCTCAAAAGCCACATGCTACTATAGGCCTTTGCTGATTCTTCCAGTTATTAGTATCCTATTCTTGAAATAACTTTATATTTTATTTTTCATATATTTTTAATACATTTTGTATTCATCTGTGAGTATGTTGTGTTGTTCTTACTCTGCCTTACCCTGGCTGCCACTCCAGTACAAATGTAAACTTCTTGAAAGCGATGGCTATTTCATTTTTGCCTTTGAGCATTCTTTTCTATGATTCCAGGCTCAGAAAGGAAAATCTAGCATAATGAGTTGTATAAATTTGGAGTTAGAACATCTGGGTGCAAATTTTAATTTTACTACTTGCTACTTTTGTAAGTAATCTCAGGAAAGTCAACTAATATCTTTGGACCTCCAATTCTGTCTCTATATAATCAAGGAAGATGATCTCTAAAGTCCCATCCACCTCTGACAATACAGTGATTCTAATCCCATCTTCATGACAATTAGACCTCTAGTAATTTTTAAATTAAGAGGCAAGTTGGATGATATTCACACAGATGGAAAAGGCATAGAATGGAGATGGTAAAGAACCATTTCCTTTGTTCTGTTTTTAACTCACTATTGCCATTTTTGATACTAAAAGCATGAATAATTACAGGATTATAGATTTAGAGCTTGGGTGGAACATTAGAGGTTATGAAGTCAAACCCATTCATCCTACAGATGAGCAAACTGAGTCTTAGAGAGGTTAAGTGACTTACATGTGCTCATACTGCAGGATTTAATTTCAAGTCTCCTTGACTCTAAATACAATGCTCAATCCATTGTAGTTATTCTTCCTGAATCTGAAAAGCCTACTTCAGCAATTTGAAATCCTCTATAAGTTTATAGTATTTAGTTGAAAATGTGGTATTTTATGAAGTCTCAAAGGCCTCTTCTATCACCATATATGCACAAATATACATATATATACATATATATACATATACGTGTGTGTGTATTACATGCCATGTGAGATGAATCTTGAAAGAAGGTGAGGATTGTGGGAGACAGAAACACGGAGAGAACATGGGGAACAGCTTGTGTGAATACACAAAGGCAAGAGTTGACATGTTGACTTCAGGGAGTAGCAAGTAGCAGTGTGTGTGTGTGTGTGTGTGTGTGTGTGTGTGTGTGTGTGTGTGTGTACATCTTGTTGAATTAGCAGAATTTCAGTGTGAATTAAAAGCTACAACCACACTAAGGCATACTGTGCCTTAACCTTAACATCCAGATTTGGAATTTTGAATCTCTTTTGCCTCTTGGTCTGTATGTCTTGTGAGAGCAGGAATAGTAACTACATCTTTGTTTCACATTTTTCCTATTGTCTCTGTTTTGTCATCGTAGCCTAATTAACCTACTCTACCTGAGTTTGTCAAAGTTACTATGACCTTGTGGCCTCTGATGATGTCATAGGTATTTCATCTTTGCTATGCTCTGGGTGCCATAGGAAAACCAGAAGGGAAGACAGATCAGCCTGAGGCAACTGAGTGAGATGTCAGCTGACTTGGGGAATGACATTTCTCAGCCATATCCTATATGACTATCACTTCTATAAATCCTCTGTGTCAGGCCCCTGAGATCTGGATCACAAGCTGAGCCTGTCTGTCTTCTTTTGCATTTTCTGCCATCTCATTATTTCCTAGAATTTACAATTTAGGATATCAGGGCTAGACAGGGTGAAAGAGAAGAAGGTCAGAAAGAGAAGCCACTCTCCTAGGTGGGCCTTGGACCATCATAGTAGTCTTTTCCAAAGAACATTGGAGAGGGTGGAGAGTGAATAATAGAGAACTCCTCCCAGATGCTCCATTTTTAGGAAATGGTCCAGAGTAACTAGGTGGCACAATGGATAGAATACCTAGCTTAGAGTCAGGAAGACCTGAGTTCAAATGTGGCCTTAAACTAACTATGTGATCTTGGGCAAGTCATTTAACTCTGTCTCAGTTTCCTCATCTGTAGAATAATTCACTGTGTTCTGGTCTATATTCTATATAGTGAAATGTAAATATATCACATTTATTTTAGCAAACCAGTATATTTTTTGTATTTAATTATAGAAAGTTAACTTAGTTTTTTTAAAATTTATTTGCAAATCAAGTTTTTCCATTTGGCACTATAACTTGTTGCCTAACTAGCTGAATATTATAATATCAGCTTGTTCTGAGGTTGTCCACATATATATTTTTTACTTTTGCTTATTTTAAGTAAAGCACTTAATGTGTATAAGAATTTGTATTATGGATGTGCTTGATCTATCTACAAAGAAAAATTAGGAATTAATTTATTATAAAATGCTCTTAGAAGTCTTAATTGTGTTTTTTTTTTAATTGTGATGTTAGACTTGTGTGTCTGGACATAATTAAGGTACATCATTATTGTAGATTAAAAGTCATATATGGTAAAACATATTTTGTTTTACTGTATGTTTTTTACTGGATGATCTATTCCCTCATCCCAAAGCAAGCATGAATAAAATTAGCTTAAATGTAAAAACAATAACAACAAAAACAACAAAAATGAAGGAAATGGCCAACCACTCCAGTATTTTTGCCAAGAAAACCTCAAATGGGGTCACAAAGAGTCAGACACAACTGAAAAAATGATTCAACAACAACTGGAGTTGCTATTTCATCATTTCCCACTGACTCAAGGACTTTGTCTCAGTAAGACTCAATAAGAGTGGATCCTCTTCTTCCCTCTCCCCTCCACCCCTTTTAGCTTATTTTTATGTGTTGTCTTCTCCCATTAGATTGTGAGCTCCTTGAGGGCAGATAGCGTCTTTTGCCTTTCTTTGTGTCATCAGAGCTTAGCACCATGCCTGGCACATAGTAGAAACTTAATAAGTATTTATTGACTGAATGAAAACTGGATGACTAGAAGGGTTGTGATAGCCTCAACAGAAATAAGGAAATTTGAAGGAAGAGCAGGTTTAAAGGGAAGATAAGTTTTATGAAGTTTTAGGTGCCTGTGGTACCTAGGTGAAGATTTTCAAGCAGACGATTAGAAATGTGAGTTCAGGAGAGAGATTTTTACTAAATATGAATTGAGAGGCAGATTAAGAGGAAAGATATAGGATGTAGGTTGACATTATAGTAAAGTCAGATTACTTGAAGGGTTTTTTTAAGGAATAGGGTGGGGGGAGAGACAGGCCTGAGTATGTTTGTAGGGAGAAGGAGCTAATAGAAGAGTTTGAAATGAGAGGGGGAAAGAATGATTAATGGAAAAGGTCCTTGAGAAAAGGGGTGGGATGAAGGGTCCAGAGTTATTCTTGACAAGGAGAAAGACCATCTCTTCTTCATAATCTTAGTCAATAAACATTTATTGGGCATATACCATATGCCAGGCATTGCTGAGGATACAAATACCAAAAAAAAAAAAAGATAGTCCTCTCTTTTAATCTAATGGAAGGGGTGTGACTATCACAAGGGGTAGGGAGGAAACAATGTACTAAAGGAAACTGAAAGGAGGGAAAGGTACCTGACAAGGGGAGGGAGTGGAGAAATGAGAAATGTCCCAGAGTTGTTTAGCCAGATGAGAAATGAAGGGATATTCTTAGCTGAACTTCCTTAAATGGAGGTTTTGTAGTTCCTGGCTTCACCCTTCAGTCAGAGGGACAGAGTTTAGTGATGAGGTAGAATATCAAGTCTGATGGAATATTGCAAGGTAATGAGGTTTTCCCAATAATGAACTTCCTGGGACATGGAGAAGTCAGAACTATCCAAAATAGTGCAGCTTCAGAGTAGCAGTACTCAGAGACTAGAGCAAAGGAGGAAAGGACAAAAGAAATGGTAGATGACTTTTGAGATTGGAGAGTAGGGGAAGAGAGTTCAAGATAGAAAACTATAGATTTTTCTTGGTCAAGGAATAGAAAAGTTCATTTCCTTAGAGATAAGAATGAAGGTGGCATTAAAGACTTAAAGAGAACAAGAGAAAGTTTGGACCAAATGCTACAGGGAGTATCATAAAGATTCAATATGAGAAGAATAAAGGATTGCTGTGAAGCACGAAGACCCAGTTAACATTAGATAACATGAATTTGTAGTTTGTTCAGTCCACATGGTTACCTGACTTTATCTAGTGTAAGGACTTTCTTGCATTCAGTAATATGGGAGTGGAAGTGGGAAAAGTCGCTGATGTGGATGACCCAGAGTTAAGGATTGGCAGGGCATAAATTGTTTAAGGGCAAAAAGACAAAGTGGTAGATAGGATGTTAGTGCATAAATGAAATAGTTAACTATAGGGTCTAGACTGTGAAGGGAGAGAAGAAAATGGAGAATGAGGTGGGGAAATGAAGGAGCTGAAAGTTACAGTGAGGAAGAAGAATAAGTTTAAGAAGAGTGAAGCAAGACAGATGAGATAAAATTATAATCAGAGGGGAATTTCAAGCCTTGAGGACACAGAAGTGGTAGAATTTAGAAGCAGATCTCCAAATGCTTGAGGTGTGTTAGAGATGAAAGTCAATGGAACCGAGAAGTTTGATGTACTCAGAGGATGAGGAAATCAAGAGGACATTAATGCATATATTGAAATCCCCAAATATGACAGTGGGATTTGGCATACGAAAGAAACTTTAAGCCACTTACTAAATTCCTTGGGAAAGAAGGGAAACTGATCTGAAGACAAGAGGAATACAGTAACAAAGATCTATACCAGTTGCTAGTGATAGACAGAGTAGACATCAATGGAGAAAAGATTTCAGAGTGACAACAGCAGCAGGAAGGGTCAGGAAGTAACAATGGAATACAAAGAGCATTCCTCTTCTTCCTGATGAATGAATGAAGAAGCATTCTTCCTTCTTAGAAGGCATTCTGCTGAGAGTGGTGATGTCTTCAGAAGAGTCTAAGATTTCTACAAATTTAAAAAAAGGACGGAAGGAATTATAGAGACCTTGGATAAAAGGCAGAGGTTACAGAGGAAATATGGAAGGGGAAAGCAGAGGAGAATAGGAACTGGGTAGGAATAAAGAATAGATATTGATGAGAGCATGGGGAATGGTACAAGGGGGTCAAAGTTTTTCCTTTGCAAATGGTAACTTTATCACAGGAATTAGGAGAGCCAGAGGTAGAAGTTTTGTTTTTTTTTTATAAGATATGGGAGCTGTGCTGATAGGGGTTTGTAGAATTATGGCGTGGCATGGGTGTGGCCTACACTATATGTTTTTTCTCCAAACATCAAGAAACTGCTAATGGAGATTGTGGGGAGTTTGAGCCAGGTTTCTGAGTAAAGAAACACTTTGAAACCATTTCCTGAGAGCTATTTTGGTTTGGTGTCTGGGCCAGGCCTGAGAGTTCAAGTGACCTATCCAAGTGGCTCTAGGCTGTGTGTTTCAGTTATGGGCAAGGTACTCCCAGTTGAGTATCTCAGTTGGAGTCTGGATAGAGCTTAGTAGATCTTGGACAACTCTGTTGATACACAGGGGGACAGAAGAGCTACAGTTCCCACAAATGTTAATGGCACTTCAGATGAAGTTGAAGCCACACTTTAATTCCCAGGAGTATACAGTATTCTTTCCCTTTTCTCTAAAAGTCACTCACTTTCAAGGCAGTGTGGGATAGGGAGTGAAAGATCCACAGCTTCCACAAATGTTAATGATAGCAACAATAGAGTTTCTGCTAGAAAGTGGACAGTTGTAAGAGTTTGGTGCCCATAAAGACAGCTAGCTGGTACAGTGAATAGAGCATTGGGCCTGGAGTAAGGAAAATCTGAGTTCAAATCCAGCCCTATATACTTGGTAACTTTGTAACCCTGATAAATCCTTTAATCTCTGTCTGCCTCAGTTTTCTCCTCTGTAAAATGGGTGGCAGTAATAATATTACCTACCTCTCAGGGTTGTTGTGAGGATCAAATGAAATAATTGTAAAGCACTTAGCATGATGACTGGCATATAGTAGGTGCTTAATAAATGCTTGTTTTCTTCCTTCCCATAGGCAGAAAACAGTACATTAATTTTATTCTAATTTAAAAAGGAAAATGAGGAATGTTATTCCATCCTTCCTCTTCCCATCCCAACCGCTGCAACTCGTGATGTCTTCTTAGAATGGGCCTTTGGGGTCTTTGGGGTGTTTATGGGCAATGTTTACTGATCAATTAGCAAGAATTTATTAAGCACTTACCCTACCAGATGAGATGCAGTCTGGCATGTGGATCAAAAGTTAGCCTAGGAGTCAATAATACTTGGGTTCAAGTCCCGTCTTTTATCCAAACTGGCTATGTGTATCATGAGTCAAGTGGACTTAACCTTTCTTAGTGCTTCTAAGTACAAAGAAGGTATCTTTTACAATAGTAGAGGAAGTTCCTCATCAAAGCTCCCCACTCCAGTAAAATAACAAGTCCAGTCCCCCAAATGAGCCAGATCCTATGCCAGTTGCTGGGGATATTAAAATACTCAGCTGCACCTGTAATCACATTCATTTGGGAGCCCTTTTAATGATGCAGACTTAAACCCAAACATTCCTTCCCATCCTGTGTGATTATTGTCCACATTCTCCAAAAAGTTCACCACATGGGGTACGCCAGTGTGTTGAAACCTCCTTTGATTTCTTCTGACATCATAAGAGCATCAATAGAGCACCCTGGTTGCTTAGGTGTCATCCCTCCAGGTTGTCATTTGAACAGCCCATCTTCTCTTCTTATCATACAGTTCCTTGATGATGCCCTTGACTCCTGTTCTCCAGGTTTCCTCATTGTTTTATTTTGCAATCTTCTCACACCCACTATTTGATTCTCTGTTGCTTTCTGGGTGATGTTTATAATTAGTTCTTTGTATCATGGTGGTATTCCTTCTATGTCTCATTGCCATAGAGTCTGCCATAACTGGCAAAATGTAATTTTTGAAAAAATGTTTTTTTTCTTTCATAGAAAGAGCTTAGGGTTAGCAAAAGAGGTGTGGAATTTCCTGAAAGACATTCAGTCTGCTTTCCTCCTGTTGTTCAGCTTTAGCTTCATCTATAATGCCTATCCCAACACATAGATTCTATAGGGTGCCCAACCAAATGTATGTTGAAATTTTGTCAATAGACATTCTTCACACTTTTCCTATGTGGATGGACAGAATAAATGCCTTTGAGTGATTATATATCTTTTCAAGAGGCTCTGCAATATTCTGGGACTTGTTGAAATCAACATGTCATACCCAAATAGGAACATCTAGAGAACATCACTATCAATAGAGAGACTCCATCTTTGACCTAGACTCTGCTGGATTTTCTCTATCACTGTGGTGAATATCTTTGGCTAGTATACTTTGTTTCCTCACTTGATGATGTTATCGAAAGGTTATTGAACAGGGCTATTTCTATTATATCATCCAAGAAATCTTGCAAGATCTTGATTTATGGGAGAAACCTTGTTACAGAAGAGACTGTAAAGTGGTATTTTGTTCTAACAAGTCAAATACTTTTGTTTTGGTTTTTCAAGTTTTATTTTATTATCTTTTGTTTTCATATTACAATAATTTCTAAATCTACCTTTCCCCTTTCCTACCCCATTTAGCAAGTCCTCCCTTGTGACAGAGATTTTAAAAAGAAAAAAAAATGTTCAGCAAAACTAGCTAACACATCAATCATATGTAATAGCGTATGTAACATTCTTTTCCCCCCAGTTTTTAACATTATGGTTTAAAGTTTTGAGTTCTAAATTCTATCCCTACCTCCTCCCCCCCCCCCAGAGAGTAAGCAAAAAATAGGTTATAAAAGTGCAATTATGTAAACATTTCCATATTAGTTATGGAAGACTCAAATAAAAGAAAAAAACTGAAAGAAAAAAGTGAAAAATAGCATGCTCCAGCTTGTATTCAATCAATATCAGTTCTCTCTCTGGAAGTGGATAGGATGCTTCATCGTTAGTCCTTTGGGATTGTATTGAGATGAGAATAGTTGAGTCATTCACAGTTTGTTTTTTTTTTTCCTTTTTGGAGGGGGGAATGCAGGGCAATTGGGGTTAACTGCCTTGCCCAAGGTCACATGGCTAGTAAGTGTTAAGTGTCTGAGGCTGGATTTGAACTCATGTCCTCTTGACTCCAGGGCCGGCGCTCTATTCACTGTGCCACCTAGCTGCCCCTCTTCTTTTCTTTCTTTTTTTTTTTCATTCTCAGTTCTTCATTGAATAATAATGCTGTTACTGTGTACAACATGCTCCTGGTTCTCACTTTACCATGCAGTTCATGTAAGTCTTTCTAGGTTTTTCTGAAATCATCTGTTTGTCATTTCTTATAGCACAATAATGTTCCATTGCAATCATATACCACAACTTGTTTTGTCATTCCCCAATTGTTGGGCATCCTTTTGATTTCCAATTATTAGCCACCACAAAAAGAGCTTCTAGAAATGTTTTTATACAAGTAGGTCCTTTTCTCCTTTTTTTTGTGATTGTCTTTGGGATGTAGACCTCGCAGTAGTATTGCTTGATCAAAGGGTATGCTTAGTTTTATAGACCTTTGGCCTTAGTACCAAATGACTCTGCAGAATGGTTGAATCAGTTCACAACTCCACCAACAGTGCATTAGTGGCTCAGTTTTCCAATATCCATTCTAACATCTAGCATTTTCCTTTTTTGTCATATTCACCACTCTGATAGGTGTGAAGTGGTACCTCAGAGTTGTTTTAAAGGTCAAATTCTTTTAAAATAATCAGCAAATAATAGGCACAATAGGGGCATAATATCTCTGTATCTTTCACTTAATTGTGAAATGATAAAGATTTGGTTTATTGCTGAATATTTCTTGCAAAAGCCTGCTTGTTCCCTACTAATATATTAATAGAGGATGCCCTCAATTCCTTCATGGATGGTTCTGTTAGTCAGTCAATAAACATTTATTAAGCACCCACTATGTACCAGGGATAAATAGAAAGGAAAAAGACAGTCCTGACTTTGAAGGATCTCACAGTCTAATGGAGAAGATAATATGCAAACAACTATGTACAAACAAGCTATATTCACAATACATTGGAAATAATAAACAGAAGACAGGCACTCACATTAAGGGATAGGTTCAGGAAATGTTTCTTGTAGAAGGTAAAATTTCAGCTCAATTCATGTTGAGATGATTCCTGTAGAACATATAGCATACAAAGGAAAGGAGGAATATAGGTCAGTACTTATTAATGTTTACTTGGTCATCTTTTTTATTTATTATTAAGGTCTGACATCTGCTACATTTTCCCAGATACTTTATATATTAATATTCTTTCAGAATCATATTGCTTTAAGAATTTGATATGCACATAAACCTTTATGTATATACGTGTATATATATATATATATATATATATATATATATATATGTCTGTCTCTTTGTCTATCTATCTGTTGTTTATATTGACTGCTTTTCCCATCTTTATTCTCTTCCCTTCCATTTTCTTTTATAAACACATCTGGGACCATGTTATTAGGGTCCAAGTGCTGTACCCTTTATGGAATAAGCAGTTTCTTAAAATGTTTGTTTGTTTGTTTGTTTGTTTTTGCAAATCTTCTATTTCTCTTCTTTTTTTTTTTTTATCCCTGGAATGACTCTGCTCAGTTGGATATTTTACTGTTTTATTTTCAGTGTTTTTATCTTCCACTGCTTCTCTTTCCTTTATGAAATGATACTGTTCATAGTCATCCATCATACTTCTCCATAAGAGCTTTCAAACAAGTTCATGTTTTAGCCTGGTGTTGCCTTTGACAGTTATCTCTCTGACAAGTAAGTAAAATATTATTGACTAAGGCTCTTTCTGGATTCTTTTAGTCTCATTATAGTTGGTTTTCATGGATGAAATTATTATAGATAGTGTTCATGTCATTTATATTTTCATTTCCCATTTTTTATTTTTAGTTACCTTGTTTAAATAATTCAAGATTAGGCTGTTTTACTTGTGTACCATTTTAAAAAATTCTTTTACTTAAAAAACCCAAACTAATTCCGATGTGACAAATTGATGGCCTAATTGCACTCAAGTATAACTCCTACATCAATAGACTCTTCTTATGTGTTAGAATATAATCTACTTTGCTCTTTATTATATTTTGGGTAGGTTATTCTTTGCTGTAATCCTAGTTCCTTTGCCTTGTAGAGTACTATATTTCAAGCCTTATACACTTTTAACTGGTAGCTACTAAATCTTATTTGATCCTGACTGTGGCTTCAGGGTGCAAACAGTTCTCACATTATGTCAACGCAACTCCCTGGAGATCCCTCACTTGTTGGGGGCTCCAGCTTTGGTTCCTGACAGGCAGTGGCATGGGTAGCAACAGGCTTTGGGAAGGGCAGTCCCAGGCACTGAAGCTGCTCCAGCTGTGGGGACCTTGGCCATGTGCAGGGGGTGGGGCCATGCAAAGCCCTGAGGAGAGGAGAGGTATGTGAAATAATTCACTTACCTTAAGTGAAAATTGGCTGCATTTGAATGGTTTCTTTCTAATTGCTAGAAGCATTTTCTTTTTGACCTGGGAGATCTGGAATTTGGTTATAACATTCCTGGGAGTTTTCACTTTGGGCTTTATTCTAGGAAGTGATCACTGAATTCTTTCAATGTCTATCTTACCCTCTAAATCTAGGATATTGGGGCAGTTTTCCTTGATATTTTCTTGAAACATGATGTCTAGACTCTTTGTGATCATGGCTTTCAGATAGTCCAATAATTCTTAAATGACCTCTCTCTAATCTGTTTTCTAGTTTGAGGTTTTCCAATGAGATTTTTCACCTTTTCTTGTATTTTTTCATTCTTTTGACTTTGTTGTACTGTTTCTTGAAGTCTCAGGGAGTCATTAACATCCATTTGCCCAATTTTAATTTTTAAGAAATTATTTTCTTCAGTGAGGTTTTATGCATCTCTTGCTATTTGGTTAATTCTGTTTTTTTAAGATGTTACTTTCTTGAGTACTTTTGTACTTATTTTATCAAACTATTGACTCTCTTTTCATAATGTTCTTTCATCAGTCTCATTTCTTCTCCCAATTTTTCCTCTACCTCTTTTATTTGATTTTTAAACTCTTCCAGGACTTCTTGTTGGTCTTGTGTCCAATTCATATTTTTCTTTGAGGCTTTGCTTGTAGCTGTTTTGACAGACTTGCCTTTTTCTGAGTTTGTATTTTGATATTTACTGTCACCATAGTAGCTTTTTTATGGTAAAGTTTTTTTGTTATTGTTTGCTCATTTTCCCCTACTATGTCTTGACTTTAAACTTTATGTTAAAGTTGGACTTTGCTCACCTGGGGTTGGGGAGGGCAATGGTCCCAAGATTCAGGTTTTTTTTGTGCTGCTGTTTTCAGAACTAGTTCTGAGGGTCTGTAGACTTTTGGTGCTTCCGAGGTGATATGATCCCTGGAGAGGTGTGGTCACTGTTCCTTGCCCTGTGTTCTTGTCTTTACCCAGGAAGGGATCTTGTTCCCTTGTAGACATAGGTATTAGCACTCTTCTTGGCCCTACAACTGTGATTTACAACTGCATATCACAATACAATGGAGTCCTGCACCCAACGACAACAAACAGCCCCTTGTAATCTTTTTCTTGCCAGTTTTCTGACCCCTTTACTGTCTCTGGGCTGAGAGATCCTGAATCTGCTGCTGCCCCTATGACACGGAGTTCTGTGGCTTTGTGGCTGGACTGCTCTAGGCCAGTCCCCACCCCGGTGTCACAGATGTTTTCTGCTGACTTCTTAACTTGTCTTGGGCTGGAAAAATTTCTCATCCTGATCTTTTTTGGCTCTGCCACTCCATTATTTGATTTGAGGCATTATGTCAAAGGTGTTTGGAGGAGAATGTTGGGAGAGTTCAGCTGAGTTATTGCCTCTTTTCTACCATCTTCTGCTTTCTTTTTTTTTAAAGAAAAGGTCCCATCATAGATATATGTTGGTGTTATTTTGGTTTTCCAGTTTGCAGTAATTCTAAATCAATGATTGACTACATGGGATGACTGGTATTAGATTAGAACACTTAGTTTTCTTATCCCTGATCAGAATTTGGAAATCTGTTATATAAATCTCAGAATTAAGTGATATGTAATCTACTCCATTTGGGCTTATATTAATGTAGACATGGTACACATGGCATTCAGACTTCTATTCTTCTCTTTCTCTTTTCTTACTCACTCAAACTGCCTTTAAGCTTTCAGATTCTTGGTCAGATTGGATTTGTTTTTTATTGTTTGCTCATTTTCTAGCCTATTTCTTGACTTTGAACTTTGTGTTGAAGCTGGGCTCTGCTTACTTGTTGGGAGATGGGGAGGGTACTGTCTCAAGCTCCAGGCTTTTTCATCCTGCCATTTTCTTTTTTGTTTGTTTGTTTGTTTTTGTTTTTTGCTTTTTGTAGGAGGGAAGATAGGGCAATTGGGGTTAAGTGACTTGGCCAAGGTCACATGGCTAGTAAGTGTCAAGAGTCTAAGGCTGGATTTGAACTCAGTTCCTCCTGACTTCAGGCCAGTGCTCTATTCACTATACCACGTAGCCACCCCCACCCTGCCATTTTCACAACTAATTCTGGGGGTCTGTAAGGTTTTGGTTCTTCCAAGGTGATGTGATCCCAGGAGAGATGAGGTCACTGCTCCCCTGGTCTACACTCCCTTGAGACCACAAGGGTTCCTCTACCTTGGAACTATGATTCAGAACTGCATATAGGCAATGGAGTTGTCAAACCCCATCCATTCCTGTGTCCAATGCTAGCACAAGGTCCTCTGTGTGATCTCCTTACCATCTCTGGGCTGAGAGATCCTGAAGCTGCTGTTGCTGCTATTGTGGCTTCCTCTAAGGTCCACCACTTGTGCAGAATGTGCTCTGAGGTGGGCCAGACCTGGCCCCAATACCACAAATCTCTCCTTCTGACCTCATAAGTTGTCTTGGGGTGGGAAAATGTCTCATCTCGACCTTTTGTTGACTGTGCTGCTCCAGAAATGAATTTGAGGTATTATTTTTAAATTGTTTGGAAAGAAATATTGGGAGAACTGAGCTGTAGTGCTTCCTCTGTTCTACCATCTTGGCTTTCTCCTCTTTTTCCATGCATTTTAAAAAGTTCTTCAATTACTATTTTTCTTTATTTATTTTTTTTGTTTTGGTAACCCTCTTGCTAACTTTCCTTTACACCTTTGCCCTCCTGCCTTAAAAAAAAAAATGAAAGCAAAAAAAACCCCAAAGAAACCCTTTTTTATCAGCTATGCATAGTCTAGCAAAACAAACCCCTACATTGGCAATATCCAAAAATGTATGTCTCATACACCTTTTTGTAAAGATATGGGTAATTGTTTCCATATCAGTACTTTGGAATCATGGTTGGTCATTGAATTGATATGAGTTTTTAAGTCTTTCAAAGGTATTTTATTTTCTGTATTTGTTGTTGTTGTTGTATAAGTTGTTCTCCAGGTTGTACTAATTTTACTCTGCATTTCATGTAAGCTTTCCCAAGTTTGTCTGAAATCTCTTTTATTATTTCTTACAGAGCAATATTATCCCATAGCATTCATATGCCACAATTTCAGCCATTCCCCAATTTATGGGCACTACTGTAGTTTCCAGTTATTGGTCGATGAAAAAAAGAACTACTAGAAATACTTTCATTCATATAACTCTTTTTTGCTTTTTCTTTGCATCTCTTTTGGATATAGGCCTAAGAGTAGTATTGTTTAATCAAAGGGTACACACAGTTTAGTGACTTTTTGGGTATAGTTCCCAAATACTTTCCAGAATGGCTAGATCAATTTGTAGTTCTACTAACAATGTTTTAATGCTTCTATTTTCACACAGCCCCTTTAATAATTGTCATTTCCTTTTTTTGTTGCCTTTGTCAGTTTGATGGTTGTGAGTTGGAACCTCAGAGACAGATAAGGCTTAGTGATCGACTGTAGGACCTAAAGTCCAGAAGACTTGAGTTCAAATACTGCCAAAGCCACTTAGTAGTTGTATGACCTTGGAGAAGTCACTTAATCTCTGTCTATCTTAGTTTCTTTATGTATAAAATAGAGATAATAATAGCACTGGCTTTTTTTTTTAGGCTGCTGGGGGTACAGTTGGCTTAGAGTAAGGAAGACTGAGTTCATATACAACCTCACACACTTAATGGCCGTGTAAGTGGGAAAGTCACTAACCTTTATTTGCCTCAATTTCCTGAATTATAAAATGGAAATATTATTGTGAGAATCAAATGAGATTATTTGTAAAGTATAGTGCCTGACATATAGCAGGCAATTAATAAATGCCTATTTATTTTTTTCCTCTTTCCCTTTATAATTGTTTTAATTTACATTTCTTTAAATACATGTGACTTGGATCATTTTTTTAACCTATTTGATAGCTTGTTTTTTTTCCCTTTGACAACCTCCTATTAAGGCCCTTTAATGATTTTCTAATTGAAGATTGACTTTTCTTCTTATATATTTGAATCGGTTCCTTTTACATCTTGAATATCACACTTTTACCAAAGAAAGTTGTTGCAAAGATTTTTTTCCTTTCTAATTAAATCTCAATTAATTTTGTTTGTATACAACCTTTTCAATTTTATATAATCAAAATTTTCCTTTTACCATTTGTGATCCTCTCTATCCCTCATTTGGTCATGAACTACTACCCTATCCAAAGTTGTTATGAGTATTTCCTTCCTTGCTCTTAAAAATGTTAAGACTGATATGATTGGGGCTGCCAGGTGTCTCAGCGAGTAAGAGCACTGGCTCCAGTGTCAGGATGACCTGGATCAAATCCGGGCTCAGATACTCAGCACCACACCCAGAAATAACTGGTCATGTAACCTTGAGCAAGTTACTTAACCCCGATTGCTTTAAAAAAAAAAAAGACTGATATGATTCAGCTCCATGAGTAATATGTCTACTCATTATTCATTGAAAATAGAACTAATATTTAAAGTTCCTATAGTCAAAGTTTACTGATGGTCTAAAACTGAGTGATTCTTAGCATACTCTGCCTTACTTCTCACTACTCAGCCAGAATCATAGAAATGGAAGGATATATAAAACTGAAGGGCATTTAAAATTTTTCTTTGTTCATAATTTTTTGACCAAAAAAAATTCATCATCCTGTAGCCAGATTAATGGTGATATGCTTCCCTTAATTGGTTTGGTTGGTCCTCAAAAAATAAGATTGACTTGTGTTGTTGTTAAGCCAGTAACTGGGGGCCATACTTCAAAGTCTTTTCAGAATGGTAGAATATGAGAGAACTGCCATTCCACTGACAAAGCCTTCAAGAAACTAGGGTCACCTCTATACCACAATGAAGCTTTAGTGCAGGACTTTGTATGGTGTAGGAATACAAAGATAAAAATGAAATAGTCTCTGCCTTCAAAAAATTTCTATTCTTTTAGGGGAGACATCATGAACTTGTATAGGTATATTCAAAATACACACAAAATAATACTGGCTATTCTGAGGGCCCTTCCAGTTCTAGTTCTGTGAGCCCATGAACTTGTGAACTGAGCCTTGAAGTTAATGAGGGCTTCTAAGACATGGGAATAAGAAGGGAGTGCATTCCAAACATGGGGAACAGCCTGTGCAAAGGCACAGAAATGGGAGAAAAAAAAACGTTCTGTGTGAGGAACAGCATAGAGGCTGGTTTATTAGAATGGCCTCATATCTGAAGGAGACTAAAGTACAATCAAACTTGAAAAAGGTAGGTGAGAACCAGGTGGTGAAGGAGTTTAAATGTCAAACAGAGAAGTGTGTATTTTATACTAGAGGTAACAGGAACTATGGAAATTTATTGAGTAGGGGAGTGACATGATCAGACCTCTTCTTTAGGAATATCAATTTAGCCAACTGGTCATGGAAAAGGGCTCCTGTATAGGAAAGGCTCAGGTTCCAAATGACCACTTGGTGAAAAGAGATAAGCTTTTCTCACTTGTCTCAAAGGCAAAGACTTTCCTGAATAAGATGTAAAAGGAATGGCTTTGTTGAGAGCTAAGATTTACAGACCCAAGAACTTCTCTTCAAAAGGTAGCAATTGGTAGGGGAAATAAATTGCCTCCTGAAATTGAAATAGAAAACAGGAAGCAAATTAGAAGTACTCTTTCAATGTGTGGCTAAGAAACTTAGAGCTGAGCTTGGTTCTGTGTTCTTTGATCTACAGCCATACTAAACTCATAGAATAGTGGCATTCAAAAGGGGAGCCTGTGTTTCAGGGAGAAGTTTGGGGTCATTAAAAGAGCTTTGTAGTTTCCCAAAAGCAATCTCTTCCTCCAACTTTCTGTCTATTCTTCAAATAGATAAATGTCTATTTGACAAATAGACATGTCAAATGGTTGTCCAATATATCTAATAGATAAACTCATGAGTTATCTATGTAGCTATACAGCATAGTCAGAAAAATAGGCAATCTTTACCCACTTGATTTTTCCTATATGGATAATTAAATTGAAATCATTTGAATTCTAATGTGTCAAATCCAGGAGACTCTGCAATGTCAGAGGCCTTGATGTTTAATAAGCCCAGTGTCATTCACAAATAAGAGCTTGAGAAGGAACCTCACTACCCATAGGGTATCTCTCTTCAGTTTGAACTCTGTCTTGGACCTTTACCACAACAGTGCTTAATGCCCATGCCAGGCATACAGTATGTCTGCCCGTTTTTTCCTTGCTTGATATTTATGATCAGAGCATCCTTAAACAAAATTATTTCTGTTGTTACACATCTTCTTAGAACAAAAACTGTAAGGGGATGATTTGCTGTACTAAATAAAATACTTTTGTGTAATCCATAAATAATAAGCACCTTGGAATTTTGTATTTTATGCATCTTTTTATAAATTCTGTGAAAGTAAACATGTGGTCTATGGAGACTGGTTTTCCAATGACATACATAGTTATGTACAGAGAAAACTATTGTTAGCATTCTGGCAACTTGGTGATGAATTCTTTGGTCATAGCAACCCATGAAACAAAATAAAAATCAATGTATATATTAATTTAATTAGGTGGGTCTTGTATAGTTCCTCGAAGAATTTCTCTACCTCCTCATTCTTTGAGACAGGAAATGGCATAAGCTGCAATTATTTTCATGTTGTTTTTTTTTTGTAAATTCTTACTGTGAGCATTGTGATTAAAAAAAATGACCAAATAGCCAGCTGAAGAAGCCTATGGATAAATTAATGTGTAATAGGACATTATCTTTGAAATACAGAAAGGGGCTCATATTTACTTATAGGAAGTGTTTCTTTTCCCTTCTGCCTGGATCATGAGTTCTTAAGGCGTGTGTGTGTGTGTGTGTGTGTGTGTGATGGATCTTTTGACAGTCCAGTGAAGTCTATATAAAGTTTTTCTCAGTATAATGTTTTTAAATGATTGAAGCAAATGCTAAATTTCAGTTAGAGCTTAGTAAAAATAAAAATGTAATTTTTCCCCCCATCCAAGTTCACAGACCTATATAATCTTGCTTCTGTCTTCTCCATTCTCCACCTATCTCCCTGCACAGCAGTGGGGGGGGAGGGGGGGGAGTTAACCATCTCAGTGATAGTGTAGAGATTTTTTTGGTCAGTCTTGTCTTCCAGTTTTCACTACCCTCCCTCTACTCGGGTTTTCTCTAGGTTAAATGAATGAATAAATGAAAAGCATTGGTTAAATATTTACTATGTATTAAGGCTAGGGGATACAAATACAAAAGTAATGGGGGAACAGAACACACATATAAGGGAGTATTGGCCTGGTACATGTGTTTTCATTGCGGGGCAGGGGCAAGGGTGGAGATAAGACAGAAAGAGAAAGGGAGAGAGAGAGAGACAGACAGAGAGAGACAGACAGACAGAGAGAGAATCTACATACTACAATAGATCAGGAGGCGGGTCTCAATAAAATTCTTGTGACTCCAGAGTCAAATTGGGAGGATTCATCAAATTCTTCCCTGCTTTGAGAGATTAGTAGATCTCTACATTGGCCATTCTCTGAATGAGAGGGGGATGAGAAACTAATTGACAGTTGGTAATGGAATGGTAAAATTTCTCCAGGAGGTTTCACTCCCAAAACTCATATGAGGATGAATCGAATGTTATACCCTTTTGTATATATGGGAAAAAAATGACCATGCTATTAGATTCCCTTCTTTGTTATTTACCCTCCTTTTGATCTCAATTACATAATTTTGCTATTGGATTGGTGTCTCTTACATGGCTGAAGGATAGCATATGATACCGAAGAGGAGCTCGGGCCATGATTTGCCATAGTTTATTACCTAAAACAATCACTCTGAACCTAGGCAAAGTAGCAAGGGGCTCCAGAGTTGGAGTTTTCATAGATTTCAGGGGTTCTATGGTAACCTGAGTTTGTCTGGTCATGACCAGTTCAGGTAACATGGAAATGCCCTTTGGTGAATATCCAGATTGCCTACCATGAACTTCTCGGAGTCTCCTACCACGTGGTTGTTTCTCTGTCCCCATCTTTTTTTGCTGGAACCTAGCTTAGCATTGTTGTTTAGGGAAAAAAATGCAGATTCTGTAATATCTAGTCACTTTATTTTAAAAGGTAAGAGGAAAGGATGCCAAATTGTGTGGCAAGGGAAGCATGGGGTGAGAGGAGGAAGGAGGAGGCAAATTCATTGGTTGTGATGTCACATGAGACACATAGGACAAGGATACTCAGAATCTGTACCCTCTTATTATCTTCATTTTTCTCCCTGTTGTTCATATGCCTCAGGTATAGCCAGAGGTGTAACTTGTTCATTGTATGAACCTGCTGCTAGACCAGATTTTTCCTAAGCCTCAGGCGAACACTAGAGGTTGGAACACTAAGCTTTCTGTTGTGGCTGTCAGATCCCTAGACCACCAAAGTCTGCAGTCGATTCTTTCTGCCCAGGGTCCATCTAGCATTATCCAGTTTATCCCGCTTGCTTACCATACCCAATTTTAATTATTAGCATATTCATGTGCATATGGACACATATATATCAGTGAGGGGAGGGGTTCTTTATTCTGTTAGTGATAGTATATCATTCAAACACACTTGATTTGCTTTTTTCCTGAAAATGCTCAGGTTATATCAGGACTACCTAAGGGAAACTTCATGTAATTTGTATGACAGTCCATCTCCCATTTCCCATGCCTTGGAATGAATTCTCTTTTTACTTTGACTTTCATGCATGTCCAACTTCCAGGTTCATCTCAAGTGCCACCACTATACGAGGCCAATGTTGATATCTCCAGTTATTAATGCCATGCCTTCCTTTTGTATTTGTTCATTTCAGTTCATGTCATTTCCTCCCAATAGTATGTAAAATTCTTGGGAATATTTCATTTTTGTCTCTGATCCACAGGACCTGGTACAGTGCTTGGCACAAAATAAGCACTAATCAGTGCTTTCTTAGTGATTTTTTGCACTTATACATGATGTAATATACTTATCTATGTTTGCTTCTTATCTTTTTATTAGACTGTGAGCTCCATGAGGGCAATAATATACCTTCTCAAAATTTTGTATGTGTGAAGAGTAGTAATTTAAAAGAAGTTTATTGGGAAAAAAAAGAATTATATAGATTCCTACATTTCTAAGCACTCCATGATCCTATACCCCAACCCAAATATAAACAAACTCTAACATGGCTACTGTCTAAGTCATTAGACTGTGAGCATTTTGAAGGCAGGGACTGCAATTTTGCTTTTCTTTGCTCTTTTTTTTGTTGTTTTTTGGGTAGGGAAGGCAGGGCAATTGGGGTAAAGTGACTTGCCCAAGGTCACACTGCCAGTGTTAAGTGTCTGAGGCTGGATTTGAACTCTGGTCCTCCTGACTCCAGGACTGGTGTTCTATTCACTGTGCCACCCAGCCACCCCTATTTTGCTTTTTTTTTATGTCCTCATCACTTAATACTGTGCCTGGCAAGTAGTACACAATAATTCCTTGATGATATTGATAAACTCAACACTAACAGTGTTGTCATCCCTAATTCTTACTCAAATCTGTGTCAAGAAAACCCCAGAGCAAATTAAGGAAGTACCCAGGATATTTGGTAGTTGGACAGTTTCATCCCAGGGTACAACGTTGATCATACTGCAAATGTTTGATAAATATTTGTTGATTAATTAATTGACTGATGTTCCCATTTAAAAGGGGGTTCTGTTAGCCTCTGGATAATAGTGGCAGGTTTGGTTCTGAAGTTCTGAATGTGCAGGTCTAAGGGACTTCAATTATTTAGAGAAAAACTGTCAAAGAGCACCCTTTCTTCCCTACCTCGGGCACTGTTGCCCCCTGTTTGTTCTGCTGTTGTTCTAGGTCTCATACTTTAGTCTGTTCTTCCTTGCACAGTACTCCTTCCTCTGAACCCTCTTTTAACCTTTTCAAAACTAGCTCTCAGAGAGTTCTCTTTTGGAAAGGAGCAAGTAAACTAATCCTGAGTAAAGTATAAATGATTGATAATAGCTTCATCTATTCATCTTTCAAGAGATTTTCATTTTACTCAGGGACAATGACTTTATTATTTAAGGGATGATTCTGAAATTAAAATTTCAATGTGTTAGGTCTGAAGGTAAAGGGGCCTCAAGTCGTAGTCCATTCTAACTAAAGGAAGGCCTACCTCCTTCTAATCACCATATTAAGAGATGAGGTAACTAGGGTTCAGAGTTAAGTAATTTGACAAAGATTACACAATTTGTTTAGTAGAAGAGATGGAAACCAAATCTAGATCCCTTTACAATCCAGTGGTCTTCTTAGTACAGCATGATATTTCCCTAGCCCTCCACATTTTGTTCTAAATCTGGTCAAAACTTAACTCTCTGTTGTTTTATAGGTGGTAGCAAGGAGCTAGAAGGACATAGCTAGGGGTCAGACCCATAAAATAGTCAGATTTATTCTAGTGAAGTTCTTCAGGGCAAAGCTAGAATCAGTGAATATAAGTTATAAAAAGTGATTGAGTTTAGATCAGTAGAACTTTCTAACAATTGGAATTATCTAACAATAACATTGGTTGCCTTGAAAGCTAGAGAGTTCCCTATTATTAGAGATCTTTATTCAGAGACTGACTAGAAGAACTGGGAATTCTGTGGAAGGGATTCTTATGTCATGTAAGGGTTGAACTAGAATAAATTGCCCACAGAGGCCCCCAAGAATTTATGCATCAGACTCAGGGTCTGCTTTCTACAAACATGTTCTTGAGTTGAAAGATGTTCATGGTAAAGAGAGTGGAGAAGATTTGAATTAGTAATGAGGGGAAGGTGAGGAAAAGGAGATGACATTTTGGGGAAGAGAATTTGGCATCAGGCAGCAGGATTATTACTACAATGAAGTGAAAATACAATTAACCTTGTTATAACGGCTTATTATTATACAGATTTGGATAGGTCACAGATAAAACCAGTTTTCCCCAAGCACAGCAATAGTGTATTATAAAAGCTGATATAACAGAGTAGAACACTGATGCTAATCCTGCCCCCTCTCTTTAAGAATACAAAGGAGGTAAACTGTGAGTGGGATTTTTTTCCCTTTCTTAATTGTAACACTATATTTGAGTTGCTTCTTGTTTTTCAGAAATTCACTGTTCATCATTTAATATGTTGAGATCCTTGGCCAGCTGTTCTCCTTCAGAATGAACCTATGGAATCCATGACTTATAGTCACATGCTATTCTACCTTTCTCCTCACATATGAAGTGAGAGGGAACAATTTAGAAGCAAAAAGAATCGAAGACTGGACAGATAGAGGCCTTGGAGCATATGTAAATCAAATTGTTCAGAGAAAATTATCTACACTACTATCCACTTAAATATTAGTTGCACCAGACTCTGTGAAGGTCACACAGGGTCATCAGATCACAGAATATCAACAGAGGCTTGCCAATGACACAGAGGAGAGTAGCCCTACCCCTATAGCGTAGAATTACTTCCCATCCTTATGTCTCTTGGAGGGGCCCAGAGTGGAGCTGGCATTTGCATTTGCAAATGCAAATACTACCTTTGCATTTGATGCTGCAAATAGACTAAAGAAAGGGTAGGAATCATATAAACTGGGAGGGACTTAAGCAATCCAATACCCTCATTTTTCAGGTAAGTTAATTAACCTAAAATCATACAGGTAGCAAGGAGAAGAGGCAGATTTTGAACTTAGATCCTCTGATTTACTTGAGTGCTACTTCTGTGCCGTTCTAGTCTGCTGAAACTAGTTAAAGAACAATTGCTTAGGACTGGGACAGAAATTTTCAAAGATAAATAATATCATATCTTGATAGAACTCAAATACTGTTAAAACCTGGCAGAGCTAATTGCCATCCAAGACTGATAGGTAAGAATCATTACTTTGTTCTGTGACCTTGGGCAATTGACTTTCCTTTTCTAGTCCTCATCTTTAAAATTAGGGAGATGACTTAGCTCTAATATTCTGTAATTCCATAGGTACCTCTTACCCTACCTAATCACCAGATTTCTCTCAAAAGAGAGAAAATTTCCAGAGGGAACCACTGGCAGTAGAGTGGAAACCTCATTCTCATAGATTAAACTTGGCTTCTGCTTATCAAGCCTCTGTGGTGCTTAGGAAGTCAAAAGAGAAATCCAAGCACTTGGGGGTGACCCTTTCCCATGACTCTGTATTGAGGTGGGTGGAAAGTGTATCCATCTTGCCCTACAGGAAAGTAATAGGGAAGGAGGTAAGGGGAAGGATAGGGGGGATGGGATATATGAGAGGACAAACTGGGGGAAGGAGAAATCAATATGCTTGCCATCTTGGGATCGGGGATAGGGAGTGATGAGGAGAAAATCTGGAACTCAAAATCTTGGGAAAAAGAATGTTGAAAACTAAAAATAAATAAATTCTGAAAAAAAAGAAAATGTATCCAGAATAACATGCTACTCCCAAACCTCTATAAAGAATTTGGAGAAACAAGCGTCCAGTTCTTTCATCAGCATTCTGGGGGTCCTCATCCTGAGTCCCCAGGAAAAAGGCATAAGGCACTTGGAAAACTAATAATGGCAAGCAGACATATATTAGAGACCCTGTGGAGAAAGATTACTAGGACAATTTTGGAAGAAGGGCATAGAGGGGATGGTGTAGGAAAGATGAGCATGTAACACTATGGAGGACCTAGTTCTATTGGCTCCTAAGCCAAAGCTGTCATAAATAGCTTCCAGGCCCCTTCTGGCTAGAATTTCTCATCTTAGATAGATGCAAATATTGATAAAACTTTAGAAAGTGGATTGCTGCTTTCTAGGAATCTGCAGACTCTTCTTATATGGCACTTCATCATTTGTTTTTTACTTTTGCCAGAGGTGCAAAGAAAATTGATATCACAGACGCCTAGCTCAGGTCTGGGATCTGGTTCTCTTCCTAGAATGGTTTGGAGTGTTAGTGTATTATACATTTGTTGGTGGATCACAGAATAATTTCAGAGGGAAAAGAAAAAATAAGTCAGGTAGTCAAGAAAGAATTGGTGACCCCAGTACAAATACTGTGAGGTCTGTGGTACTTCCCCTATCTAAACTGTTCTTATGCAGTGACCTGCAGTGAACTATTTATCTCATGATTTTACCTGTATATTTATAAACCTATTCTTCCCCCCTTTTAATCTTTGGAATGTTTGGAGATGTCACTGGTAATAAGACCAGTTCCGTCTACTGGAAGTAACTCAATGTCTCAGTTCTTCAAGAGAGTTGATGGGGGTAGGACTAGATGTCAAACTTCAAATCTGAAAGATGTGCTGCCCAGTCCCCTCCTCCATCTGGAAGTCCAAGTTCAAAGACCTAGACAGGGGTTCTATCTATTCCGCTCTGGGAATCAGGCATGTAAAAAGGAGCTTCTTCTTGAAGTGCAGTTTGCCCTAGCATATGGCTCATGAAGGAGAAGGTTATTGAGATGAAGTACATAAAAGGGGCAGTAGGTGAAGGTGATAAGAGGTGGTGCTTGCTGATAGGAAGTGTTTCAAGCATCAACGATAATAGAAAGAGTAAATAGATGATACTTGGGGCATAACCCAGCAAAGCTCAGCTTCTCGATCTATGTGATTCCAAACTGGGAGTTTATGAAGGAATTTCATTCTTGTGAAGGAATGAAAATTCTTTCTTCCCCATAATAGTGAGAAAAGACTTTTACTGGATCTGTTTTCTTTACCCATCTCACCATGCAGATGGAGGCACTGGATGCTAGTCATTAGGCTACATTCCCCCAACCAAGGTGAAGATGAAGCTATCATCAGCGATTCAGGAAAAAGGACTTGAGGCTTTGAAAGAAAATTGATTTTTGTCGCTGCTTCAGTTTTTTTTTAATTATTGGTACCCACACCAGTCCACACACCAGAAGCATGAGTCCCAGGGAAAGGAAGGCTGGCCCACTCATCTGATAACCAGTACGGACACTTGAGTTTAAAGGTAAATCCAGAGTGTATGACAAGCAAGTGATGACCACACCGAAGAGGAAGATAGCCCCACCTATAGACATGATGATGATGGGCTTGTGGAAGATTTCCCAATTATTTCTGCTTCCAGCTGTCCAGACTGATTCACTCCGGGAACTAATGCAGAGAGAGCTGGCTGTCTGACTGGGCAATAAGTCCTTAGACTCTGGAGACTTCTCATCTGCGTTTAGGGCACTAGGGAGAGTTTCCATTGCCACAGACTGTATATGTAGTACCTATGAGGGTTAAAAACAAAGGTGTTAAGTGAATGACAACAAAACTCAGTTCCTCTGGTAAACTAATTTACATAAAAACTGAGCTCTAGTGTGTTGCTGGAGTAATCAATCAAACAAAAAACTTTTATTAATTACCTATTTTGTTCCAGGTCCTGGGCTGGTTCCTGAGATACAAAGACAAAAGCAAAATAGCCCCTGACTTCAAGTTTAGATTCTAACAGGAGAAGCATCAGGTACATTATAGATAAACTTAGTGAGGAAAAAGGAGCTAGTAGGTTGGTAGGTGAAGCAGGAAAGGCCTCATGCATATGGTGGCATTTACTCAAAATTTTGAATGAAATCAGAGACTTCAAGATGTGAAGGTGAGTTAAGGAGGCAGAGCATTTAAGATATTGGGTACAGTCAGTAGAAATGCATGGAGATGGGAGACAGAGTGTTGTGTTTGGAGAATGGAAATAAGATCAGTGTGGCCTACTTATGCAATGCATAGAGGAAAGTAATGTATGATGCAGCTGGAAAGGTAGGGTGACACCAGGCTATGAAGAGCTTTAAATGCCAGGAGTTTATATTTGATCTTCAAGGTAGGGAGTAAATGGGAGTTTGTGGAATATGGGAGGGTGACATAGTCAGATCTATGTTTTGGGATAATTAACATTGGTGACTGTGTGAAGGAAGGATTGTAGAATTGAGAATTGAGGTGGGGGGCTAATTAGGAGGTTTTTGTAGGTATCTGAACTAGAGTGGACTTTATGTTTTGTGATAAATTTTATTTATAATATTAATTTAAGATTTTTTTTGAGTTCTGAATTTTCTACCTTCCTTTACCCATTGAAAAGGCAAGAAATGTGATAACCATTATATATGTAAAATCTTTCTATATTAGCCATGTTGCAAAAACAAATGAATAAATAAATACATAAACCCCTCATACCAAAAAAGCAAGAAAATTAAAGAAAGTGAAAAATTATGCTTCGGTGTTCACTCAGACCCTGTCAGTTGTCTTTCTGGAGGTGGACAACATTTTTTGTCACGAGTCCTTTGGAACTGTCAGATCATTCCATTGATCAGAATAGTCAAGTCACTCAGTTGATCATTATACAGAATTACTATTACTGTTCAATGTTCTCTTGGTTCTGCTCACCTCACTCTGTGAAACCATCCTGCTCATAATTTCTTGTAGCACAATAGTAATCCATCACAATCATATACCATAATTTGTTCAGCTATTCCTCAATTGATGGCCATCCTCTCAATTAATTGTGGTATTGCTGGATATACACAGTTTTAATACCCTCTTGGCATAGTTCCAATTTTTTCTCCAGAATTATTGGACCAGTTCACAACTCCAACAGTGAATTCGTGCCCAATTTTTTCCACATCCCATCCAGCATTTGTCATTTTCCTTTTCTGTCATGGTAGCCAATCTAATAGGTATAAGGTGGTATCTCAAAGTTATTTTACTTTACATTTCTCTGATCAATAGTGATTTAGAGCATTTTAAAATATGATTATAAATAGCTTTGATTTCTTCTTCTGAAAACTGTGTTCAATTGATGTTATTAATTGGGGAATGACTTGTGTTTTTATGAATTTGGCTCAGTTCCCAATCTATTTAAGAAATGAGCCTTTATCAGAGAAACTTGCTGTAACTCTCACCCCACCCCAAACTTTCCACCTTTCCTTCTAATCTTGGCTGCATTGGATTTTGTTTGTGCAAAACCTTTTTTAAAATTTTTATATTTATTTAATTTTTTGCCTTTTGGAGGGAAATTGGGGTTAAGTGACTTACCCGAGGTCACACAGCTAGTTTTTGTGTTAAGTGTCTGAGGCCGGATTTGAACTCAGGTCCTCCTGACTCCAGGGCCAGTACTCTATTCACTGTGCCACCTAGCCTCCCCTACCTTTTTTTAATTTAATGTGATTAAAATTATCCTTTTTAATTCATATGGTCCTCTATGTCTTTTGTTTGGCCAAAAACTCTTCCCTTATCCATGTATTTGATAGGTAATTTTTTTCATGTTCTCATAATTCACATATGGTATCATCCTTTATGTCTAAATCATATGCCCATTTTGACCTTACCTTGGTATATGGCATGAGATATTGGTCTATACCTAGTCTCTATCAAATTGATTTCCAATTTTCCCAACAATTTTTGCCAAATATCAAGTTTTTATACCAAAAGATTAACTCTTTGAGTTTATCAAATACTAAATTATTATTATTATTATTTACTACTGTGTATTGTGTACCTAATTTATTCCACTGATTCATCACTCTATTTCTTTTTCTTTTTTTGCTTTTTTGGAGGGCAATTGGGGTTAAGTGACTTGCCCAAAGTCACACGGCTAATAAGTGTGTCAAGTATCTGAGGCCAGATTTGAACTCAGGTCCTCCTGACTCCAGGGCTGGAGCTCTATTCACTTTGCCACCTAGCCGCCCCCATCACTCTATTTCTTAGCCAATACCAGTTGGTTTTCATGATTACTACTTTTTAATACAGTTGGAAATCTGGTACTACTAGGCTGTTTTCCTTCACATTTTTTTTTCATTGATTCCCTTTTGTTCTTTTAGATGAATTTTTGCTATTATTTTTTCTAGCTTAATAAAATAGTTCTTTGGTAATTTGATATATGGCAAGTTTTGATATATTTTGATATATATTTGATATATGGCACTAAATATATAGATTAATTTAGGTAGAATCATCATTTTCTTACATTGATGTGGCGTATCCATGAGCAACCATCATTTTTCCTACTCTTTAGATCTTTCTTTATTTGTGTGGAAACTGTTTTGTAGTTGTATTTATATAGTTCTGGGGTTTGTCTTGGCAGGTAGATTCCCAAATATTTTATATTGTTTGCAGTTATTTTAAATGACATTTCTCTTCTTGCTAGATGTTAGTAATATGTAGAAATGTTAATGATTTATGTAGGCTTAATTTATATCCTGTAACTTTGCTAAAGTTCTTAGTATTATGAGTGCAGAGAAGAGGATATATTATGAGGGTTTTGGAGGCAGAAAAGACAACTGATTGGATATAACAAATGAGTGAGAGTGAGCAGAAAGAATGATACCAAAGTTTTAAAGTTGAATGACTAGAAGGATGTTCCTACCTTTGGCAGAAATAAAGAAGTTCAGTAGAGGAGTAGTTTTGGAGAAGAGGAAAAATGAAGAATAATGAATTTTGTTTTGGATGTGCTGAGTTTGAGATGATTGTGGGAATGTTCAGTTGGCAGTTGGTAATACAAGATGAGAGAGATAGATAGACAGGTAGATACAAAGAGAGAGAAGGACCAGAGGATCATATATATATATATATATATATATATATATATATATATATATGTGTATTATATATATATATATATATATATATAATCTTCATCAGCATAGAAAAACTAATTGATCCCACAAAAGCTTGTGGGATCACGAAATAATGATAATAGTATTTATATAGTTCTTTAAGGTCTGCAAAGTGCTTTACACATATCTCATTTTATCCTCACAACAACTCTGGGAGATAAGTGCAATTATTATTCTCATTTTAGAAATGGGGAAACGGAATCAGACAGAGATTAAGTGACTTGCCCAAAGTCACACAGCTACTAAGTGTAATGGAACTGAGGTCTTCCTAACTCCAGGCTCAGCACTCTATCCACTGAATCACTTAAATGAGAAAGCATATAGCCACAGTTAGTAAATAGATACAAACAGTTATTCATACCTGAAACAGGTATTGAGGACCATTAACCAATAGAAAAATTAATAAAGGGTCATATAACCAAAAAGGGGAATATTCTAGTGGAGAAAGGAGGGAAAAAGGTGGAGGAGTTAGAACTTGTTTTATTTTTCATAATTGGAGTTCATGAGAAGAGTATACAAACACCTGTGGAAAACATAGGTGGAATAGACTTCAAATGAACCTCATTGTAATCTCAGCTGAACAACGTAGAACACACACACAGCACACTATTTGGTTTAGAAACACATCAAACTCTATAGTGATACAATGATGGGGAGGGGAAACCCATACTAGAGAGGAAATAGTTTCAAGCAAAACTAACTTCTTGATCCTAGAGGGATAAATAAAAGGAAATATAAATAGGCTCCTAAGCGATCCTGGGGTGTTTCTATGCTGTTATATATGTATAAATGAGATATGATTCTGTATCAATGTTCAACATGCTGAGTGTGAAGAAATGCAGTGCATCAGGATATGGTACTTATAGGTTTGGTACCAGAGCACCTTCAGGGAGAGATACTTTGTGGTTCCAGATTCTGTGAAAGACATATGGAGAAAAAAGTGGCAGAGAGGTAGCAGAAGCTGAATCTTCATCATGTGCAACTTGCCTCCTTTGAGTTTCTAGAATGGACCTCCTTGGTTTAGATCAGGCTCCCTACCTTAGTTTGAGCTGAAACATTATTTCACTCCCACCTAAAGAACCAATTCACTTTTGTATATTTTCTTGTATATTCTAATCCGTGGGGGCTCCCTCAATTTATTGATTTGCTTGGCTAAATGAGTTTACTAGCTATTTGTTATTTGTGATGGCCTTCAATGGAATGAGTTTTGCTGGAAAAATGCTAAACAAGAGAGTATAAGCTAAGGGCTACCCTCCTCTTACAAACAACCAGAGATGATGCTTTCCTTCTGGACTCAGATTCACACCTCTAGACCAATAATATTTGAAGAAGAGCAGATAGATATACTACAAGGTCAATACTTCTTTCAAAGATTGAAGACAAGAGTGTTCAGTCTCATGGTGTTCTTTGGATCTATCTGCCCTTCCTTCTTCCCTTTTCACTTGACTTTCCTTCGTGCCTGAAATTCACTTCATCCTTAATCTGCTTCATAGAATGCCTCTTTTTCTTCAAGGTGAAGATCAAGCACTGCCTTTTAGTTAAAACCTTTCCTCATCCCCCCCCCTCCAGTGTTAATGCCATTCTACCTAACTACCTTGCATTGAACTTTTGTTGTTATTATTCACTTGGGGTTTTTTGGGGTTTAATTTGTTTATTTTTAGTTTTCAATATTCATTTCCACAAGATTTTGAGTTACAAATTTTGGTGCAGGAGTTCTGACTTCATTGTCTTCCTCTCATTCCATGGTTTGATCCTTTTTGTCCCCCAAAAAGGATTCTATGCTGTGTTTGTGCTTCCTCTGCTTGCTCATATTGCCAGTCAATTACTTGACTTTTGAGCTCTTTGCCATGGTAGAAGTCTGCTTCCAGAGAGGAGAGCTTTGTCCCAAATCACTGGGGTTTTGTCAGAGGTCTGAGGAGGGCGCCCTCTCTACATTCACCATACTGGCACACTGGTGTTTCTCACCCCAGGACCTCAACCCAAGACAGCAACCCATATCCAAATAGGTCAAAGAAAGAGCAATTACCCTCTGAATGATTGCTTGGTCCCCTTATGATCCGTAGGCCAGGAGATCCTGAGGTATCCACATGGCAGTTGCTGCAGCTGTTGTGCCTCCACCACCTCTCACCCCAGGGGCAGGGGCCTAATTAGTCACATATTCTTCTGCACCCTTCCTTTCCAACAGAGCTCCCTACTGACCTTTTACTTTCTTTTTGTCATTTGTGGGTTGAAAAGTCTGGAAACGACCACAGTTGCTGGTGATTCATTCTCCTGAAGTCTATTCTAGCCGCTGCTGCCTCCCTGAGGCCAAAACTGCAGGCTCATGCGGGACTGCACTCAGCTTCCAGTGCTGTGATGAACCCTTCCAGTCGGCCTGCCGGACTGCCTTCGGGGGGATATTTTTTTCTCTCTGTCACTGTGGGTTCTGTAGCTCTAAAATTTGTTTAGAGTAATATTTTAGAGGTATTTGAGGTGGTTGTGTGGGGAGGTCACAAAATTTCCTGCTTCTACTCTGCTATCTGGGCTCCACCCCCCCCCATTTACTTGTTTCAATTGTGTCTGACTCTTCCTGACCCCATTTAGGGTTCTTTGGAATGATTTGCCATTTCCTCCTCCAGCTCATTTTACAGATGAAGAAACTGAAGCAAACAGGGTTAAGTGACTTGCTCAGGGTCACACAGCTAGAAAGTGTCTGAGGCCAAATTTGAACTCAAGAAAATGTCTTCCTGACTCCAGATCCAGCACTCTAGCCACTTTGCTGATTTAAATACCTTCTATTTGTTGTATTTTTATTTTGTACGTACTCATGTAAGGGCTTCCCTTGATAGCACTTAAATTCCTTGAGGGTAGTAATTGCTTTAAGTCTTAACATTTGTATCCTCCAAACCCAGAATGGTTCCTGGCACATAGTATGTATGTACCTCAATGCTTGTTGATTAATTGATTGGAGAATATATATATATATATATATATATATATATATATTTTTTTTTTTTTTTTTGCTTTTTGGAGGGCAAATTGGGGTTAACTTGCTCAAGGTCACATGGCTAGTTTTTGTGTGTATGTGTGTGTGTGTGTGTGTTAAGTGTCTGAGGCCAGATCTGAACTCAGGTCCTCCTGGCTCCAGGGCCGATGCTCTACTCACTGCTCCACCTAGCCGCCCCCTATTAGAGAATATTTTACACAAAGATTATTTGAAAGAACGTGAGAGCGGTCTTAACTCATTGGAAAACTAATGTGAAAAAGGAATCAGATAGTTTATGTGAAGAAGTTTTTGGGGTTTTAATGGACTTAAAAGCAGAATTCAATCCAACAGGGTGACACAGCAGCCAGAATGGATCGTGCTATCTTTCTTAAGCTACATCCAACAAGGCACAGCTGGAGGATGATGGAGTTAACAGCTTTGCTATACTCTTACTTATTCAGACTATCTGCCATACTGTGTTCATTTCTGGGTACCTTTTAGGAAAGACAAACAAATGGGAGTTCATCCAGAAACAGGGAACTATCCAAAAGAACATGAAGATTAGAAAATCCATTCTAGGAGTATTGATTGAAGGAACTGGGAATGTTTAGCCTAGAGAGGATATCTGCAGATGAGGAGATATTATAACTGTCTTCAAATATTTGTAGGGTTGTCTCATGGAATAATGATTTGATTAGGACAGAATGAGAATCAATGGGTAGAAACTGCATGTTTCTAAAAGTGGAGTTATCCAAAAGTGGAATGGACTGCCTGAGAAAGTTGTGGGTTCCTCTTTACTGTAGGTCTTCAGTTGGATGCTAGATGTTGTATAAGGTTGTAGATACTTTCATTAGGTACAGGTTAGACTACATGGGGTCTGAGGCCCCTTTCAAATGTGAGATTCTGTGATCCTGCAATGCTATTTTATTATTTCCAAGATTTTGGAATGATAAAATTTTATTTCAGAGATATAATAATAATGCCCACATTTATATAGTGGGCTTCAGGTTTGCTGAGCAAGTATTCATGTTCACATGACCTCACATGATCCTCATAACAACCTCGAAATATGGATACTACAAGAACAGTAATTCCCATTTTACAGATGAGTAACTTAGGGTTAGGGGGATAAAATAACTTGCCCATGGCAACATAGCTATTAAGTTTCAGAGGGAATTATTCAGAACTAGGTCTTTCCTTACTTGAAGTCCAGCATTCTTTCTACTATATAATACTTTTAACATGATAATTTTATCAAATTTATTTATTTTACATGTGGGGAAACTGAGGTCCAGAGAATTTAAATGACTTCCACAAGTCCCACAATAAGCACTACTAAGACTAGAATTCAGGTCTCCTAGTTTCAAGTCTACTCCTTCTTCAATGCTACAATTCTATTAGGTTAGCACATATTTGCATGTCCATTAACTTAATGTAGGTCATAGAATGCTAAACCAGAATGGGACTTTGGAGATCATCAATCCAATCCTATCATTTTACTCAAGGAAATTAAAGGCGAAAGAGGAGACATGGCTGGCCAAAGGCACCATAAGGGTTACTTTGTATTGTAAGGAGGTTATAAGAACAATCTTCCCTGACTGTTTACACTCTTAATTTGCTTAACAAACATTTTCATCCTGGCTCAAACAGTCAAGGTAGAATAATCCATATTTCAAATGGGTCAAGTGAATATGACTTAAGGAGATTTTGGCTATTATAAGTAATTTTAGCCCTTCTTGGTAGTTATTTGCACTCCCAAAACAATAAACAAATTGGGGCTATGAAAAGGGGAATATAGGCAAATCTTACTTTTTACAAGGAGGGATATGACTGTCTAAGAAATATCTATGTTTCATATTATGTCAACAACTGATATTTTGCAAAGTGCTCCATAGATATTATTACTAGCTTCTTTCAGTGCTTAACTCAAGAACTGCTTGAATCACCCTAGCTGCTATCAACTTCCCCCAAATTATCTTGTATTTACTTTGTGGATACTTATTTGTGTCAATGTTGTCTCTCCTGATGGAAGCTAAACTCCTTGAGGGTGGGGAATATTTCATTTTGGTCTTGTATCCCCAGAACCTAGCACTTTACCAGGCATACAGTAAGTATTTAATTGCACTGTTCCTTATAATGACTTTGAGAGAAAGCATCATTGTTATTTCCAGGTTACAGATAAGAAATTGAGGCTTAAAGAGGTTATAGGATTTACTTAAAGTCACATGCTTAGTGAGTACCAAAGCTAGGATTTGAACTCAGGTCTTACTGATTTCTGATCCTGTACCATATGTTCTTACATTAAGATGTGGTTCCCAAAGAGAAGTGTAAGGAGTTGTAGGCATGATTTAAGTGTCATGTAAAAGAGCAAGGCATAGAGAGGTTATTGAAATCAATCAACAAGCATTTATTAAACCCATATTAAGCACCAGGCACTATGCTGGGATCTGGGAATAAAAAGATAAAAATGAAAAAGTCCCTGCCCTCCAGGAGCTTACCTTCTTTTGAGGAGATAACATGTATGTATGAAAATATATTAAAATAAATGGAAGATAATTGGAGGGAAGGCTAGTGCAAGAATCAGGGAATGTTTCAACTAGAAGATGGCACTTGAGTTTTCAGGGAACAACAGCTCTTGAGAGACAAGGGTGAGGAGAGAATGCATTTTAGGTATGGGGACAGCCAGTGCAAAGACAGAGGGACAGGAAATGGAATTGAGGCTGAAGAACATGGGAAAAAGCTAGTTTGGCTGGACCATAGAGTACATGAAGGGGAGGAATGTATAATAAAGTTGGAAAGGTGGTTGGAACTAAGATGTAAAAGGCTTTAAATGACAAATAAAGGAGATTATATTTGATCCTAGAGTCCATGGGGAAATGTTGAAATTTATTGGCTAAGGGAACAATATGGTCAGACCTACACCTTAAGAAAATCTTTTTGGCAGGTGTCTTAAAGAAGTAAGCAACCAGAGGAAGAGAGACCAATTAGAAGGTTATTGTAGTAGTCTAGGCAAGAAGTGATGATAACTTGATCTAGAATGATAGTAAGTAGAGAGATTCAATAGATTCTGTAGAGGTAGAAGTGACAAGATTTGGCAAATGATTAAATAGATGAGATAAGTGAGAGTGAGAAATTGAGAATAATGCCGTGGTTGTGAACTTGGGTAGTGGCCTAGCCTTTTTCAGTACAAAAGGGCAAATTTAGAAGATTAGTGGAGGGGACAGAGTGAAGATGGCAGAGTAGAAACAGGACTTATTTGTGTCAATAAGGGGGGTGCCGGCTTCCACCTTCTCCAATTCATGTAAAAAATGACTAGACAAACTTTGGAGCCACAGAACCCACAAAATGACAGAGAGAAGCTAACCCCCTGCTGAAGACAGCACAGGAGGCCAGCAGGAAGGGGCCAGCTCAGCGCTCTGGGAGCCCAGCCCAGCCCCACTCCAGCCAGAGGTTAGCCTCAGGGCAGCCTGACCAGCCACGACTAGAGGGACTTCAGATCACCAGCAACTGTGGCGGTTTCCAGAATTATCAACCCATAGATGCCAAGGACAAAGTGAGAGGTCAGTGCAGTGTAGACTTTGCGGGAACAGGGAATTTGGGAGTGCAGTCTGGCTTTTACTCCAGGGGCAAGAAGTGGCTGGGGTGCAGTGGCCATGCAGCTACCCTCCACATGGCTGCTTCAGAGCCCCAGGCCAGCAGATTGCAAGGGGACCAAGTGACCAGTCAGAGGTGTAATCGCTCTTGCTCTAACCTGTTTGTATCTGGGTCACTGTCCTGGGTGGAAGTCCTGGGGTGTGTGAACGGTTTGCCAGAGAGCATGTGGAAGCTTCAGAGAGGGCACCCAACTAATAGCTCTGGCAGCTGAGAAAACCCCAGAGATTGGGATAAAGCTCCCCTTCCTAGTAGCAGAGTTCTACTGTGGCAAAAGGCTCAAAAGTCAAGTAATTCAGTGGCAACATGAGCAAAGAAAGGAAGCAAAGCAAATAGGAGGATCCAACATTAGACTCCTATTTTGGGGACAAAAAGGATCAAAGCATGGAACAGGAGGAAGACAGTGAAGTCAAAATTCCTGCACCAAAAGCTTCCAAGAAAAGTACGAGCTGGTTATAGGCCATAGAGGAGCTTAAAAAGGATTTTGAAAACCAAATAAGAGAAGTGGAGGAAAAATTGGGAAGAGAAATGGGAACAATGCAAGAAAATTATGAAATGAGAGTCAACAACCTGACTGAAGAAAATAACACCTTAAAAAATAGACTAACCCAGATGGCAAAAGATGCTCAAAAAGGCAATGAGGAGAAGAATGCCTTAAAAAGCCAAATTTGCCAGATGGAAAAAGAATCTCAAAAGCTCACTGAGGAGAATCATTCCTTCAGAATTAGAATGGAGCAAACGGAAGCTAGTGACTTTATGAGAAATCAAGATACTATTAAACAGATCCAAACAAATGAAAGACTAGAAGGCAATGTAAAATATCTCATTGGAAAAACCACTGACCTGGAAAATAGATCCAGGAGAGATAATTTGAAAATTATTGGACTTCCTGAAAGCCATGATAAAAAAAAAGAATCTAAAATCATCCTTCAAGAAATTCTCAAGGAAAGTGGCCCTGATGTTTTAGAACCACAGGGCAAAATAGAGGTTGAAAGAATCCACCAATCACCTCCTGAAAAGGATCCCAAAAAGAAAACTCCTAGGAATATGATAGCCAGGTTCCAGAGTTCCCAGATCAAGGGGAAAATATTAAAAGCAGCCAGGAAGAAACAATTTGAATATTGTGGAAGCACAATCAGGATAACACAGGATCTGGCAGCTTCTACACTGAGACATCAAAGGAGCTGGGATTAAAACCAAGAATCACCTACCCAGGAAAACTGAGTTCTATGTTTCAGGAGAAAATATGGTCATTCAGTGGAATAGAGGAATTTCAAGCATTCTTGATGAAAAAACCAGAGCTGAATAGAAAATTTGACATTCAGATACAAGAAGCAAGAGAAGCATGAGAAGGTAAACAGGGAAAAGAAATCATAAAGAACTTATCAAAGTTGAACTATTTACATTCCTACATGGAAAAATGATAATTGTAACTTATGAAATTTTTCTCAGTTTGAGCATAGTTGAAGGGAATAGAAATGTGTATATATATGTATACATACATATATGTTTATATAGGAGGGTATATGGGTATATGAATACATACGTGTGTGTGTATATATATACGTACATATATATATGTGTGTGTGTGTGTGTGTGTGTGTGTGTGTGTGTACAGGTATACATAGACAGAGGGCTCAGGACCAATTTAATAGGAAAGGATGATACTTAAAAGGTGAAATTAAGGGGGTAGCTAGGTGGCTCAGTGAATAGAGCACCGGCCCTGTTGTCAGGAGGACCTGAGTTCAAAGCTGGCCTCAGACACTTAACACAAAAAACTATCCATGTGACGTTAGGCAAGTCACTTAACCCCAATTGCCCCTCTAAAAAAAAAAAGCAAAAAAGAAAAAGGTGAAATTAAGAGGTGAGAGAGGAATGTAATGAGAGGAGATGGGGAAAGACAGAATGGGGTAAATTATCTGATATTGAAGAGGCAAGGGAAAACTGTTACAATGAAGGGGAAGAACAGGAAGGCAAAAGGAAATGGGTAAACCTTATTCTCATTGAATTTGGCTTGGGGAGGGAATGACATACACACTAAATAGAGTATCTTACCCTACAGGAGAGTAGTGGGGAAGGGGATGAGAGGGGGGATAAAGGAAGGGAGGGCAGCCTAGTGGGAAGAGGGAAGATGGAAGCACCCACTTTTGAAAAGGGGTAGGATCAGAGTAGAGAATAGAACAAGTGGGGGTGGGATAGGATAGAGGGACATATAGTCAGTATTTTCCAATATACCACTCTGGAAATGTTTTTGCATAGCTACACATGTACAACCTATATTGAATTGCTTATCCTCCCAGTGAGGGTGGGTGATGAGGGAGGAAGGGAAAGAATCTGCAATTCAAAGTTTAAAATCAAATGTTTAAAATATATATTATTATTATTATTTTACATGTAACTGGGAAATGAGATATACAGGCACTGGGGCATAGAGATCCACTGTGCCCTACTGGAAAGTCAGAAGGAGGGTGGGGGAAGATATGGGAGAGAGCAGATTGGGGGAGGGGATATTCAGTGGGACCGCTGTTTTGGGGTGGAGGGTAGGACAAATGGGGAAAAATTTGTAACTCAAAATCTTGTGGAAATGAATGATGTAAACTAAAAAATACAGAAGAGAGAAAATATAAAAAAAAATAAAAATAAATTAAAAAAAGATTAGTGGAATTGGAAAATTCTTTTTTGGACATGTTGAGTTTGATATGCCTAGGGTGTTTCAGAATATCTAATAGGCAGTACTGGACTCGAGAACAGAGACTAGGGCTGGATATATACACCCAGAAATCATTTGCTTACAGATTATAATTAAATTCATAGGAACAGATATATTAGGGAGAGAAAGAGGGCCCATGAGTCTTGAGTTATACACCGTTAGGGAGTGTTATATGGGTGATGACCCAGTAGATGTGGAGTCAAAAAGATCTGAGTTCAAATCTGATCTTAGTTTCTTAACAACTATGTGACTCTGACAAGTCAGTTAATCTCTAACTGCCTCAGTTTCCTTTTTCTGTAAAAATAGTACCTACCACCCAGAGTTGTTGTAAAGATAAAATTAGTTATTTTTAATGCTCTTTAAAAACCTTATAGTGCTATGTTAATGCTATTATTTTATTATTGTCTTTACTAATAATAACAGGTAGAAGAAGAACCAAGAAAAGGCAGGAAAGAAGAGGCATGGGGGACAGGGCAGGAGAGTGAGGGAAGAGAAACATGAATGGAAGTCGAGGTCAAATTGTTACCGAGAAGGAGAAGAAAGGAAGAAGGATATCATAAGATTATAGACCGACTTTAGGGGTCATTTAAATCAATTGAGGCACGAGGAGGTTAAATGAATTCTTTATAGGGTGGGAGGAATGACATTAGCAGAGAATAAAAGAGAATTAGGGAGAGTATAAGAATAGATCTTATTATAAGGATGGATTCCAGTTGCCCCAGATGTCAGGTTCTGGTGCTTTTTCTTCTTTCAAACAAGTTAGTATGGTTTAACTGGGCCATTCCTAAAACTTAGGCTGACTACTACCAGTTGATATCTGAAGAATCTGCATTCTGATTCAGCAGGCATTTTATATTCCCAGGAACAAACAGCACTTGGCAAATCCTTCTCTCAAGCCATTAAACATCAGTATTCTATTAGTCTTCCAAATAAGGGCTGTATCAACCTGTGTTCCCAATATCCTTTCCCTTTTGGTCACGAAACAGCATAGACCTGAATTATGTTCCTTGGCAGCCAGTGTGTGACATAAATCCTACCATTTCTTCCCTTTTGACTTTATTCAAGATTCTAATTTGTTTCTTGAACTGTTTAGGAACACTGTGATGCAGTTCTATGCTCTCTTAAGAATTCACAATGTCCTCTCTACAATCAGTTATTGCTTCAATTTCCTTTGTCTTGAACTCTTAGTTAGATATATTTGCAATGGTTTGTATATCTTCGTGGCCAGCTTCTCTTCTATTTTAATATCTTCTTTGTTGATTTATCTGGTTGTCCTCTAGGTTTTTAAATGTCTTTTCTTTCTTGAGGTCTTGGCTAATTTTAATCTCATTTTTCCTTATATTCGTATTCTCTTAACTCTCCTTTGATATTAGGTTCCTTGGGGTGAGAACCTTAAAGCCATCTCAGTCTTGTCTTACATTAGAGAATTTATTTTTCACTCCAGTCTTTGCTATAAAAGGCTTCTGGAGGGGGCAGTATTAGTCCCAGATGAAATCTATTCCCCTTTGCTTCAGGCTTGGTGCATTCTCCCACAAACCAATCAAACAAACTACCAAAGAATGATTTCATAGAACTAGCAGTACCAGATTTAAAACTATATTACAAATGCTAGGGAAGGTGGCCTAGCCATACCATATTTTAAACTGTATTATAAAGCAGCAGTCATCAAAACTACTTGGTACTGGTTGAGGAATAGAGTGGTAGATCAGTAGAATAGAATAAGTACTAAAGACACTGTAGTCAATATAGTAATCTACTATTTGATAAACCTAAAGACTCCAACTTCTGGGATAAGAACTCACTATTTGACAAAAACTGCTGGGAAAACTGGAAAATAGTATGGCAAAAAGTGGGCATAGGCCAATATCTTACACTGTATAACAAAATAAAGTCTAAATGGGTTCACAGTTTAGATATAAAGGCTGATATTGTAAGTAATTGTGACCAAAGAAGACATAGAGAACATTATGAAATGCAAAATGGATAATTTTGATTACATTAAATTGAAAAGTTTTTGTACAAACAAAGCCAATGTAACCAAGATTAAGAGGGAAGCAGAAAATTGGGAAAGAATTTTTATAACCAGTGTCTCTGATACAGGCCTCATTTCTAAAACATACAGAGGACTGAGTCACATTTATAAGAATACAAGTCATTCCCCAATTGGTAAATATGAACAGGCAGTTTTCAGAGGAAGAAATTAAAGATATCTTTAATCATATTAAAAATGCTCTAAATAATTATTGATTAGAGAAATGCAAATCAAAAGAACTCTGAGGTACCACATCTCAATGGTCAGATTGGCTAATATGACAAAACAGGAAAATGATAAATGCTGGAGAAGATGTGGGAAAATTGGAACACTAATGCATTGTTGGTGGAGTTGTGAACTGATCCAACCATTTTGGAGAGCAATCTGGAACTATGCCCAAAGTGCTATAAAAATGTGCATACCCTTTGACCCAGCAATCCCACTTCTAGGGCTCTATCCCAAAGAGATCATAAAAATGGGGAAAGGACCTGTATGTACGAAAATATTTATAGTAGCTCTTTTTGTGGTGGCAAAGAATTAGAAATCAAGGGGATACCCATCTATTGGGGAATGGCTAAACAAGTTGTGGTATATGAACATAATGGAATATTATTGTGCTATAAGAAATGAGAAGCAGACAGACTTCATAATAACCTGAAGAGACTTATATTAGTTGATGCTGAGTGAGGGAGAGGAACCAGGAAAACATTGTACACAATTACAGACACATTGTACCTGTGATGGCCGACTTTGACAGACTGGGCTCATCTCAGCAATGCAAGTTTATAAAACAACTCCAAAGAACTCATGATCCAGAACCACATCCAGAGAAAGAATTATGGAGTCTGAATGCAGATTGAAGGAAACTACTTGCTCTCTCTCTTTTTCGTTTCATTTTGTTTCTTCTTCCTCATTATTCATTCCATTGGTTATCATTCTTTTTTACAACTTGACTAATGTTAATGTGAAGGTATATGTAGAACCTATATTGGATTGCATGTTGCCATGGGGAGGGAGGGGTAAAGAGAGGAAAGGGGAGAAAATTTGGAACTCAAAAACTTGTGTAACTGAATGTTGTAAACTAATAGCATATAAGTTGGTTTTTTTTTAAAAAGAGAAAAAAACTATATTGCAAAAGGAGTAATCATCAAAACAATCTGGTTCTGGATAAGAAATAGAATTGTGAATTAGTGGACTAGATTAGGTACCCAATAAACAGTAATAAATGACCATAGTAATCTAATGTTTGATAAGTCCAAAGATCCAGGCTTTTGGGACAAGAACTCAGTATTTGACAAAAACTGCTGGGAAAATTGGAAAGCAGTTTAGTAGAAACTGAGCACAGACCAACATCTCACAGCATATACCAAGATAAGGTCAAAATGGGTATATGATTTAGACATAAAGGATGATATCATAAGCAAATTATGGGAACATGGAAAAATCTACCTATCAGATTCATGAGAAAGGGAAGAGTTTATGACCAAACAAGAGACCGAAAGGATCACAGGAGATAAAATAGATCATTTTAATTATATCGAATTTAAAAGTTTTGCATAAACAAGACCAATGAAGCCAAAATTAGAAGGAAAGTGGGGGACATTTTTTATAGCAAGTTTCTCTGATAAAGATCTCATTTCTCAAATATATATGCAACTGAGCCAAATTATAAAAATAATAAAAAAAACATTCCTCAGGTAATAAGTGGTAAAAGAATATAAACATGAAGTTTTCAGAAAAAATCGAACTACCAAAAGTCACATAAAGTGCTCTAAATCACTATTGGTTAGAGAATTGTAAATTAAAACAAATCTGAAATACCACCTCATTCCTACCAGATTAGCCAACATGGCAGAAAAGGAAAATGACAAATGCTGAAGGGGATGTAGAAAAATTGGTACACTAATTCATTGTTGTTAGAATTGTGAACTGGTCCAATAATTCTAGAGAAAATTTTGGAACTATACCCAAAGGGTTATAAAACTGTGCATAATAGCCTTTGACCTAGCAATACCACTAGTAGAGTCTGTATACCAAAGAGATTCAAGAAAAAGGGAAAGGACCTATATGTACAAAAAATAATTGAAACTCTTTTTGTGGTGACAAAGAATTAGAAATAGAAATTATGCCCATCAATTGGGGAATGGCTGAGCAAGCTGTCATTGAATTATAATTATGATTGAATACTATTATGCTTCAAAAAATAATAAGCAGGATGGTTTCAAAAAAACCTGGGACAACTTAAATGAACTGAACCAGAGAATGTTGTGCATATTAACAGTAATATTGTAATGATGATCAACTGTTAAAGACGTAGCTACTCTCATCAATACTGTTATCCAAAACAATTCCAAAGAACTCATGATGAAAAATGCTTATCCTCCTGCAAAGAGAGAACAGATGAACTGTGAGTGCAGACTAAAGCATATTGTTTTTCACTTTATTTTTCTTTCTTTCTTCTTCTTCTTCTTCTTCTTCTTCTTCTTCTTCTTCTTCTTCTTCTTCTTCTTCTTCTTCTTCTTCTTCTTCTTCTTCTTCTTCTTCT